>NC_061111.1:134442964-134560665 GCF_002878395.1 Capsicum annuum
AACTCTAAGTTGATGTTTGACAATGAGAATTCGAAGTACAACTTGGAATTGTACTTGAAAAAGTGAAAAACAAAAAAAACTTCTTTTCAGTTTTTTTCATCCTGCTTCTCTCACAAAAATACAAAACAACTACAATATATTCATGGATAAACACAACTCTAACTCCAACTCCAACTTCAAAATTTTTTATTTTCATGGCCAAGCGTTCAGTTATTGTTGTGTTTTTAAGAAATTAGGAGAAATATTATTAAAATAAAAAGATTTATAGTTAATATACTAGAGAAAGAGGTATAAAGTGAGAATCATATGATATTTAACTTTAAACTGATATATAAACGAACTAAAATAACTTGCTATTTATAAAAAAAAATAGGAGCAACTTTCCTTGTGGGTAGCTGCTTGCAAAATTGCTTGTGGGTTGTTTATGAAAATTTGCTAGTAGAGCCGCTTGTAAGTTGTTTATGTGAACCTACTTATGGAGTTGTTTGTAAGCTGCTTGTAGGAGTTAGAAATAGACATCCACAAATAAGTTTATTCATAAAAGATAATATGTTTCGTTAAAATCTTATTAGAATAAAAATCAATAGAAAAAAACCTGAAAAAAGTACACAAATCTTGTAATATGCATTTAGTGTTGCTTCATTAAAAACTTTACCAGATAAATTCAGTTGAAAAAAAATCTTTTGTTAAGAAAAAAGTAATACATCACTTGTTTTACTCTCCCTCATGTTAGCATCATTTAATTTCTCTGAGACGATGCATTTTCAATTTTATGCATCAGCTACTTAAAATTTGAGGTTGGTAATGCTATCGTGAATGGAGCAACCAAATTATCAGCTTAGCAAATTTGTTGAAAATCTATTTGACCTTTTTTATTAAGATCACAAGTGAAAAAGAACTTTGATGACTTATTTTTTGTTCTGACTTCTTAAATGTATCCTTCCTTTAGTTGAGTTATAATGCAATGTTATACTCATATATTGTAGTTAAAAATTTCTTTTAAAAAAACCCTGTATTTTATAAATATTTGTGTATTGATCTCAGTTAAACAGACTCGATTTGCTTTATTAATAGCTATTACTTTTATGTGATTTGAAGAAGTGGCAATAATGACTTGTTTTATTGAAAAACAAAATATAGTTGTGCCACAAATAGTCCGCACGAGATAAAGTTTTATATAAATTGGATAACTATTACATTTGCAAAATCACTCATTTCTGAATTGGATTCATTAGAATAAACTAATCCCAATCATATCGATGGTTTCTCAAAGATTTATGGTTAGCATCATTTTAATGTCTTTTCACTTAGGAAGGAGCTGGATCTGGCCGACAAACTTATTGCAAAATAAATATCTGATCGACTATCATAGGCAAGATAAATTACAATCCTAATTATAATAAAATATGAAGTTTCATCATCAAGAAATTTTTCACTCTTTTTTTAAGGTTAGAATTGATCTTTCTTTATATCAAACAATTTCACAAGCATTAGAGTACTCATCAGATGTGAGTTGTCCAGATAAATTTACCTCAAATCAATGTGTATTGATTGATGGTCAAATATTTCATTTGTCAAATAATCTGAGTATTATATTTAGTAATACGCATTGCTAGCTGCCTCATTAAAAATCATATCAAGAAAAATTCAATGGGATAAAATCATGATTAAAGTAAAAATAGTACAACCCATATTATATTTATGGTGATTAAAATATCACTTTAATCTCTTAAATGATTCTCTCTAATATACAAGTGCATCAACTGTACTAAAATATGTTACTTTTTGATTATTTTTATGAGATCAAAATTGACTCTTCTTTGTATTAAGTGATCTTATAAATATTAGAGTATTCAATGAAATCTCTTTATAACCTTTTAAATCATTCAAGGATTTTCATATAAACTTTGTTATCAAGATAGACATGACAATAATTTATTATATGTATTCAAGCTTTTCAATATTGCTAGACTGAAAAAGTATCATTACATCCACTACAGGTCAATACATCTCCATATAATAATGTCAGTAATTTTGCAAAAGATCTGTATGTCCCAAGGCAAAAGCCAAACTATTTATCTTGTGGTTCTACTTTTCACAACATAGTCAATTTGTACTCTACTGACATTATATGTCACGACCCAAGATAAGGCCCCATCCGGGATGGATATTTTGAACCATGAAGGCCCGAGAGACCCCTTAACGTATTATCATAAGCATAATTGATACAAAATAAAAGTGCAAAAAATGTAATTAAATTTAAGAAAAAATTATAATCAAACTATGCCAATAAAGTCATGACAAAATAATAATCATGTAATGCCCTGGAACCTGGTCCCAAGACGTCACACGGTGCTCAAGACTACAACTAGCCTTAAACTAACCCTGTATGACTTCTACTAAGTTTGAATCTCATAATAAAGAAATATAGTCATAAAAGTCATACTATATGCAGAAAGACTGTCTGAGATAACTGCAAATATCTAAAAATACTAATCTCAAAAGTCTGATAACATAATACTGAAAATCTGAAGCAAACTAGCAGTCTGACAAGCCTCTACTACTAATGATAGAGAGTCACTGGGACAAACCCTCCAGCTAACTCGGACTGTCTCAAAATACTGAATTATCTAAAATGATAAGCTATAAATCTGAATAACTAAGTCCCTAAACTATAAGGACTCACCACTATTGAGATGTAGATGGAGATACTTGAAATTACTCTCGCTACGGAAACTGAGCACCTGAACCTATATTTTGAGATAATGTAGCACATAAACGTATATGTGGATTAGTATTTTTAAGATGTACTAAGTATATGGAGGTGAATTCATAATTAAAATATTAACTCATCATTTATATCAATTTGCAAAGAATGCATGCTAAATGTAAATGACTTACATAAGCTGGAATATCTGAAAAACTGAAATCTATAATCATGAGAAGCAAATCATTCTTTATGAATTTAGTGAGACATAACATTTAGATCTAAAATCTGTACTAGTGTTCTTTCTATAAATCATGCTATCTAAGTGTAAAATAAAAAAGGGCTCACTTTTATATCTGAAATCTAAAAGCTGAAATCTGTAGCTAATGTCTTACTATAAAGCAATATCTGAGTAACTTTGTGAGCCTTTACACTTAGTTTTCTGAAAAAGCTTTTCTTTTAATTACTTTTACTAGCAGGAAGGTCTTCTTAACCGATATAAACCATATGAGCTAACATGGAGTCCAACGTCTAGTTCCCATATGGGGAAAACCTCACGATAGGGAGAGGTGTCATACTTTTGCCAAGGAGTATAACCTAATCTAAGTGATCACATATGTATCTTTCATCCCTGTAGAAATGGTAATAATCTGAATCTGGACCTACGTTGGCTACGTAGTTTTGTGGAAGTTAAGGCACACTAATCCTACACTTCTCGCTCGATGATAAATACTACTCCCCTTAATCTATATGCTCATTCTGTTGGAAATTCACTTTTAAAACTAGCATAAGGATTTATTCTGAAACCAATTTGCATTTATCTGATTAAATTTGTAAGTAAAGCTAATCTATTTTTATAATCTGTAATAAATCTGTAAAGTGGATTTCAAATTTTATCTAAGGATCAAAAGATCAAATCTTTACTGAAAATCTTAAAATAAACTGATCATCTAATGCTTTAAGCATAATCTTTCTTGAAATAATAATATTCCATCAAGGGATAATAACCCATGAACCAATTTCATGTCAAAACATCGTAAAGTTCATGCTTGATAATGTAATTAATGATAATTCAACTCAAAATCTGAAATTTACTGCAATTGGCATGTAAATATCTAAATAGTCATGCAATTCAACTTTTAAAATACTTGAAATCTCATATTCTTGCAATTAGCAATAATGGGTATAAACCCCAATTCAAAACTCATGTATAATAAGTCAAAATCAAATGAATTTGAAATAAAAACTTGGTTTTGGATACAAGGATGAAAGAGGATCCTTGTTCATAAACTCCACATACCTTATTGATGAATTTGAATGTAAAAGCTTGATTCTTGACTCTCTAATGATGTTCTTGAAGCTTCTTCTTGAAGTTCTTGTACCTGGAACTTAGGATTATAGGATTTCTTGGAGTAAGAGTTATGGAATTTTTTCTTGATTCTTAAAGATAGGGTTTTGATATAGAGATGAAAAAGATGAATAATGAGGTATCTTTGTTATTTGGGGCTAAAATTATGTGCTTTGGGCGGAATAAAGGTGGGGAAATTAACTCAATTACCCCTTTAGACGCGGATTTTATTTACTAAAAAATGTGCCCAGCGATGTGTAGACCGATGCGATGGTATCAATGTGATGGGGAAAAATATTCGTCAATGCGATGGGCAACGTGACGCGTTGAGATCGCATTGACCCACCATTTTGGTTACCCAAACATATTTCAAAAGAGGTCCGAATAATTCAAAACTCACCCAAAGTGAGCTATTAACACACTTGATCATGATTCAATCCAAGGATCTACATTTTAAGGTCATAAGGGTCAAAAATAAAATCACTGAAATCACAAGGCCAAAAATATGACTAAGTGTCAATACTTAGCTGAAAATTTTCTAAATCTGGGACCTCTTTTCATGCTCTAAAAAATTGAGTTAAATTAGGATTTTGCGGGGTCTTACAATATCTCTCCTTTAGGTACATTCGTCCTCGAATAAGACTGACTAAGCTGAGAATACTGAAGAATCTGAGGCTATAAGCTATCATGCACAACTGAAATAAATTGTATGACTGAATCTAAAACATACTGAGCTACTGAATTGATCTATAGGTGCATGATTTTACATGAAAATAGCTATATGGCTGAATCTGAGACTGGAAAAAAACTGAATGAAGAAAAACTATTACCTTCGGCTGAATCTAAATTCGGGGAGAAGAGATAAGGATACTTGGTACGCATGGTTGCTTCTGCTTCCCAAGTATCACCCTCAACAAAACTGATTTCGCCACAGAACTTTAACCAAGGGAACTTCTTTGTCCTTAATCTATGGATATAATGATCAAGAATCTCTACTAGAACTCTTCATAAGAAAGGCTATTCTAAATATCTGTACTTTTTAGAGGGACTATAACAGTTGAATCGTCCATGCACTTCTTTAAAAAGGACACATGGAACACTGGATTAAATAAGGATAAATCTGTGGGTTGCTCAAGCTCATACGCTACCGTCCTAACACAACTCAAAATCCAGAAGGGGCCTACATATTGGGGATTAAGTTTCCCCTTTTCCCAAATCTCTTTACCCCCTTCATGAGTGAAACTTTCAAATACACAAGATCATCTACAACGAGCTCAAGATCTTTTTTTCTTATATCTGTATAAGATTTTTGATGACTCTAGGATGCTTTCAATCTCTCTCAAATTAACTGAACTTTCTCCATGGCTTCAAATACTATGTCTGGCCCAATCAAAGTGGCCTCACCCACTTCAAACCAACCAATTAGAGATCTACCTCTCCCTCCATAAAGAGATTCAAATGGAACCATCTAAATACTAGCATGATAACTGTTAGTGTAGTCAAAATCAATCAATGTAAAATGCTCATCCCAACTACCTTTGAAGTCAAGAACACATGCCCTCAACATATCCTCTAGAATCTGAATGGTTCTTTCTACCTGACTATCTGTCTATGGTTGAAAAGCTAAACTAAGATAAATTTGGGTACCAAGACCCTTCTAAAAGGCTTTCCAAAACTGAGAGGTAAACTGAGTACCTCTATCTGAGATGATGCACAAAGGAACTCTATGCAATCTAACTAGCTCTCTGATATACAACTTGGCATAATCTTCAGTTGTGTAAGACATGTGAACTTGTAAGAAATGTGCTGACTTAGTAAATATGTCTACAATAACCTAAATCGAATTATGATGACGACACGAATGAGGTAATCCAGTCACAAAGTCCATATTCACCTCTTCCCACTTCCAAGTGGGAATACCAAACTTTTGCAATATACCACTAGGTCTTTGGTGCTCTACCTTAACCTGTTGACAAGTTGCACACTTGGCTACAAATTCAGCTATATCTCTTTTCATACCACTCTATTAATAGATTTTCCGCAAGTTGTGGTACATCTTAGTTGCTCCAGGATGAATGAAATAACGCGCACCATGCGCTTCTGCCATAATCTACTGCCTTAAATCATCAACACATGGAACACACAATCAATTATGGTATCTCAACAATCCATCTCCTCATTGGGAGAAAATCTCTACCTTTTGGTCTTTAACCGACTCCTTCAGTTTGACCAAACTAGAATTTATATCTTGCTTCTCTTTTACATTAGCAACTAGAGAAGATTCATAACTACTCTGAACCCAACATTCCCTTCAGCTGAATCAACCAATCTAACACCCAATTTTGCTAGCCGATGAACTTCCCAAACTAACTCTTTCTTATCATTCTCCACATGAGCAACACTGCCCATAGACAATCTACTAAGGGCATCTTCCACTTCATTTGCCTTGCCGAATGATACAACACACTCATATCATAATCTTTCAACAATTCTAACCACCTTCTCAGGCGAAGATTCAACTCTCTCTGAGTAAATACATACTGCAATCTTTTATGATCCGTAAATACATCAGCATGCACCCAATAAAGATAGTACATCAAAATTTTCAAAGAAAAAATAACAGCTGCTAACTCTAGTTCATAGATAGGGTAATTTATTTTATGAGGCTTAAGCTGCCTGGTGGCATAAGCTATAACTTTGCCTCTATGCATTAGAACATAACCCAAACCGACTCTAAAAGCATCACAATACATGATGAACCCACCAGTACTGTCAGGTAGTGCTAAAATTGAAGCTGAAGTGAGTTGAGTCTTCAAGTCCTGAAAATTCCTCTCACATGAATCTGACCACTGGAACTTAACTTTCTTCTGAGTCAATCTAGACATAAGGGATGCAATGGATGAGAAACCCTCAACAAAATGCCTGAAATAGACAGCTAAACCCAAGAAACTTCTATTTTTTGATGGAGAGATAGGTCTAGGCCAATTTCTTACTGCTTCTATCTTTTGGGGACCAACTCTAATGCCCTTACTGGAAACAATATGATCGAGAAAAGCTACAGACCTTAGCCAAAATTTGCATTTAGTAAATTTGGCAAAAAGTTAGTGGTCTCTAAGAGTTTGCATCACAACTCTAAGATGGTCTGCATGATCATCCTCGCTACGGGAATAGACAAGGATATCATCTATAAAGACTATAATAAACATGTCCAAAAATTATTTGAACACTCATTTCCTCAAGTCCATGAATGCTGGTAGGGCATTTATTAGCCCGAAGGATATGACTAGAAACTTAAAATGGACATAGCGGGTTCTGAATATTGTATTTAGAATATCACATTCCCTTACTCTAAGATGATGATAGCAAGATCTAAGGTCTATCTTTGAGAAGTAACTTGAACCTTGGAGTTGGTCAAATAGATTATCAATTTGAGGAAGAGGATATTTGTTTTTAACTATGACTTTATTCAGCTGACGATAGTCAATGTACATTCGCAAAGAACCATCTTTCTTTTGCATGAATAGGACAGGAGCACCCCATGGAGAAACACTAGGCCTTATGAAACCTTTATCTAAAATATCTTTGAGCTGCTCTTTTAACTCTTTAAGATCGGCTGAAGCCATATGATAAGGAGGGATATAGATAGGCTTAGTATCTAGGAGAAGGTTAATACCAAATTCTATTTCCCTATCGAGAGGTACCCTTAGAAAATCTTTGAGAAAAATATCAAAAAACTTATTGACTACACCGACTAACTACACTGTTGGAGAACTAGATGATAGATACACCCTATTGAAATCAACTTTCTGGCTTTAAGATAGGATATAAAATGACTCTTAGGAGACACTGAATTACCTGTACACTCAAAGACTAGCTCATCTGGAAACTAAAACTTCACCACTTGGGTGCGACAATCTATAGATGCATAATAGGAATGAAGCCAATCCATGCATGCTAAATGTAAATGACTCACTTATGCTGGAATATTTGAAAAACTAAAATTTGTAATCATGAGAAGCAAATCATTCTTTATGCATTTAGTGAGCCATAACATTTAGTTCTAAAAGTTGTACTAGTGTTTTATCTGTAAATCATGCTATCTAAGTATAAAAAAAGGGCTCACTTTTATAGCTAAAATTTTAAAGCTGAAATCTGTAGCTAATGTCTTACTGTAAAACAATATATGAGTAACATTGTGAGCCTTTACACTTAGTTTTCTAAAAAAGCTTTTCTGTTAATTACTTTTACTAGTAGGAGGTTCTCATAATCGACATAAACCATGTGAGCTAACATGGATTCCAATGTCTTGTTCCCCTATAAGGTTAACCTCACGATGGGGATAGATGTCATACTCTAGCCAAGGAGTATAACCTAATCTAAGTGATCACATTTGTATCTTTCATCCATATAGAAATGGGTATAATCAGTATCTATACCTACGTTGGCTATGCAGTTTTGTAGAAGTTAGGGTACGCTAATCCCACACTTCTCGCTCAGTGATCACATTTGTATCTTTCATCCATATAGTAATAGGTATAATCTGTATCTATACCTACGTTGGCTATGCAGTTTTGTAAAAGTTAGGGCACGCTAATCCCACACTTCTCGCTCAATGCTAAATACTATCCCCTTAATTTGTATGCTCATTCTGTTGGAAATTCACTTTTAAAACTAGCATAAGAGTTTATTCTGAAACCAATTATGCACTTATCTGATTAAATCTGTAAGTAAAGCTAATCTAATTTCTATAATTTGTATTAAATTTTTAAAGTGGATCTCAAATCTTATCTGAGGATTAAAAGATCAAATCTTTACTGAAAATCTAAAAATAAACTAATTATCTAATGCTTTAAGCTTAATCTTTCTTGAAATAAAAATATTCCATCTAGGGATAGTAACCCATAAATCAATTTCATGTCAAAACATCGTAAAGTTCATGCTTGATAAAGTAATTTATGATAATTCAACCCAAAATTTGAAATTTATTGCAATAGGCATGTAAATATGTAAATAGTCATGTAATTCAACTTCTAAAATACTTGAAATCTCATAATATTGAAATTAGCAATAATGGGTATAACCCCAATTCATAACTCATGTATAATAATTCAAAATCACATGAATTTGAAATAAAAACTTGGTTTTAGGCACAAGGATAAAAGAGGATCCTTGTTCATAAAACCCACATACCTTGGTAATGAATTTGAATGTAAAATCTTGATTCTTGGCTCTCTAATGGTGTTCTTGAAGCTTCTTCTTGATGTTTTTAAACCCAGAACTTGGGATTATATGATTTCTTAGTGTAGAAGTTATGGAATTTGTTCTTGATTTTTAGAGATAGAGTTTTATTATTAGAGATGAAAAATATGAATAATGAGGTATCTTTGCTATTTGGGGCTAAAATTGTGTGTTTTGGGCGGAATAAGAGTGGGAAAATTGACTCAATTACCCCTTTGGATGCGGATTTTATTTACTGAGAAACGAGCCCAGCGATGCCCAGACTTCCACACCGCGTCAATGGTATCAATGTGTTGGTTGATGCGCTACATTGAGTTTGTGTTGGGTCACTGGAATTGTACTCTGATACTGGAGAAAAATATTCGTCGATGCGATGGGTGACGTAACGCATCGAGATCGCGCCGACCCACTGTTTTGGTTACCCAAACACTTTTTAAACAAGGGTTGAAAAATCTGAAACTCACCCAAAGTGACCTATTAACACTCCTTATCAAGATTCAATCCAAGGATTGACAATTTAAGTTCATAAGGGTCGAAAATAAAATCATTGAAATTTCAAGGCCAAAATGTGACTAAGTGTCAATACTTGGATGAAATTTTTCTAAGTCTTGGACCTCTTTCTATGCTCTAAAGGACTGAGTTAAGCTATGATTTTGTGGGGTATTACAAATAAAATCTCATATACAAAGCCTCTACTAAAAGCTAACAGTCAAGGCCGGACAAGGCCTCCGGCTGGACCATAAACTGAAATAAATAAAGATATGAATAAAATATCTTCTGGAAGATAGATGATTCACCAACTCTGACATATCCAAATGTTCTAATGATGTGATGGACTATGGGAATAAGCCTCAGAACCTGCATTATAAGACAATGTAGCCACCAAAGATGGTCAATACTTGTAATTTATTGATATGCAAAACAATCCAAAAATAACATATATTTCATATAAAATAATCAAGAAATTGTGAAAATAATTTAACTTAATAGGAGTAAAAATATATGGACATTAGTTAGAAAGCTTCAATTCATTTCGTAAAATATAAACTCAACTCTATGCTTTAATTCTAAGTTAGATGGTGCACCCTACATGTCTACAATCCCATGACCTATATGGAATTCTCCATTAACCCTCGGCCAAGCCCCCAACCTAAGTTTGTCGTAGGGGTCAAAGTCTCTAAAGTCTAATACACCAAAATCACATAGCAAGTGTATAGTCCCTCTTTCAGGACATCATAAACCAATGTTGGTAAATCAAAGTTTTCAGTAATGAGTTATCTGAACTCATGCTTTCTTTGGGTAACCATCTAGCTCTCTTAGAGCCTATTTTTAGCCTCTTAAAAATCATACTTCTTACTTATGAAATAACATCTCTTGTTCTGTTAAGGGTAATTCATAACAAGGTATCGACAGACCCAACCTCGTAAGTCATATCATATCATATCATATCATATCATATCATGTCATGTCATATCATGTTATGTCATATCATATCATATCATATCATATCATATCATGTCATGTCATATCATATCATATCATATCATATCATACCATATCATACCATATCATACCATACCATATCATACCATACCATACCATACCATATCATGTCATATCATATCATATCATAGCGTAGCATAGCATATCGTATCCATAGCCCTTATTATTCAAAATGTATTATTTACCACTAAGATGATTCAAATATCATAAAAGAGTTCTTTTTCAAAAGAGATATACAAGTTTAGGTAAAACAATTTCCATTCAAGACAAAACTCTGAGGTGGTCATTTCTTTCATAATTCATACAATTTCCATGAGGAACAAAAGTATTTTGACGTACATAAGATGCTCTCTGAAAATACATACAAGGAATCAGTCTATAATTTGATAAAAGAGCATTCGAAATATCAATCTTTCCATATTCAACTAAGAACCCACAACAATTGTAAAATACATAATTCTTGGTGATAAAATTAGGGTTCATAGTTCAAGCACTTCAAAAATCATAATATATACACATAATCAAAATCCCCAAATTTGTAGAAGACCCTATAGTAAATACATAGTTTCATCATTGAGGAATTCGTAATTCATGTTTTTCAACCAATTTCAAAGACTTAACTCATACATATACAATATAGGGATTAATAAAATCATCATACTTACGCCCATAAAGGTTAGGATAGTTTGACATATCTTTTGATGGTGGAAAATTAAAGAAAAACCTTGAGTTTTGAACCTTGGAGATTTGGAATGAGCAATCTTTGTTTAAATTGTTAGGAGGAAGAGAATGAGCACTTTGGGGGCATTTTCATAGGGTTTTGATGACTTTAGTACCGTGCCACGGGTAAAGACAAGATGTAAGTTAACCCTCTCTAATAGGAAGCTCTTTTGTCAACCCTCACAGATAGAAAAACTCGAAAAAGATGTATCAACCCTAGTATGGCAAGAAAATATTTCAACCTATGCTGGCTATATATTTCTATAACGCAGGGATTGCTACTAAGTGTTAAACCCTATACTGGCAGAAATGCCCCCATCCTTGGGTTCACTCGGTGCTGAATCCTACTTCCAACTGAATAGAGACTAGGTTGAATTCTAAATTGTACTAAGCTAGACTAAATTGTATAACTGAACTGAACTGATTATACTGAACTGGACTAGACTGATACTGAGTTCACTAAGATTTCTTGAGTTTTATAACTGACTGAATTCTACTGATCGTGACATGATTGATACTATTATGTGACTGCCCATGGCTCTAGGTAAACAGCTAAATTGTTGGGTATTAAATATCCCCAGGACTCGATAGCATAAATTATAAGACATGGCACAATCTTGAAACATGATAACTAATTACTTGGCCACCATTCATTCATTGGGATATTTTAGCAAACACTTGCATCAGATGAACTTGTATACATGCTAACATGATATGATTTCACTATTCAACTCACATGAACAATTTATCAAACACTTGGAGGGCATAATATATGCACATAATATTAAATAACATGTGAGCAACACACTTTTAAATACCAAATTCACAATTTAAGGGCTTTAACATGAATTTACATGAGACTTTACACATGATAATCAAATTTCACATGAAACTTGTAATAAATCATGAAATAGAAACACAATTGAAATAATAGTTAAGAATACACTTTAATTCCTATCATGGAGATCATGAAATCAATCTACTTTAAGTTTAAAGAGTTTCTTGGACTCCAAGGGTGGAAGGAACCCTTGGATAAACACTTGACATACCTTGATTGTTAAATTCTTGAAGAATGATGGGGGAATCTTGAGTCTCGAATCTGAAATTTGATCCCCTAGGGTTTTTGTTCTTGAGTGATTGGAGAAAGAATGAGTGTATTATGATAACTGAGGGATAAATTTCATATTTTTGGGGGGCTTAAGGACGTTGGAAAAAACTCAAATACTCCTAAGGATGCAACTTTCTAATGACTAAAAATTAAACTATTGACGCATAGGCCAACGCGCCACATTGAGATAATCGATGAAATGACCGACGCACTGCGTCGAGTTCATATCGGTTCACTAGAATTTCCACTTGGAGCCAAGGAAAAATATTGACCAATACAATGGACGATGCAACGCGTCGAGATCACGTTGATACACTATTTTGGATTCCTAAACGTGGTTCAAACGATATTCAAAAAATTTGAAACTCATTCGAGAACACCTATTGACATTCTTGATCATGAATTAACTTAAATATCTACATATAATGGGCATTAATGTCATGAAATAAGATTGCCAACTTACAAAGGCTAAAATAGCTCTAAGTATGAACACATAGCTAACATTTTCTAAGTCTAGGACCCCTTAACAAGATTTAAAGGAATGAATTAAGCTTAGAATTTTGTGGGGTCTTACAATATCTCCCCCTTGGTAATATTCATGCTTGGATAAGATTGATTAAGATGGGAAAAATGACAGGCTGAACTTACTTACAGGACATGCATAACTAAACATGATTTCATGACTGACACTACTGCTATGCTGAAATTTCATACTGAACATGCATATCTAATGCATGAGTATAAGGCTGAACATGATCCATGGATACATGAATGGAATCACTGATAAGCTAAGTTTCTCATGCTGAACATGCATATCTGATGCATGAATACATAACTGAAAAATGCAATGGTAACTACTACCAAGTCTATAAAGGGAAAACTGAGCATGAAACTGAGTAGGTTTAAGGGAAAACTGTTACCTTTGACCGAGTCAGAATTTTTGGAGAAGAGGTGAGGATACTTGGTCCACATATCTGCTTCTGCTTCCCAAGTAGCTCCCTCAACAGACTGATTCCGCCAAAGCACTTTGACTAGAGAGACTTCTTTGTTCCTCAGTCTACAAATCTGATAATCAAGTATTTCGACTAGGATCACCTCATAAGAGAGGTTATTCTGAAGGCTATACTCCCTATAGGCACTACAACTGCTGGGTGACCAATGAATTTCTTAAGCAAAGAAACATGAAATAATAGATAGACTGGAGATAGATCTGAAGGCAACTCAAGCTCGTAAGCTGCCTTTTTAAAACGGCTGAGAATTTGGTATGGACCTTCATATAGGGGACTGAGCTTCCCCTTTAAGCCAAACCACTTTACTCCTTTCATAGGAGAGATCTTTAAATACACATAGTCACCAATCTCAAACTCAAGATCCTTTCTTCGCACATCTGCATATGATTTCTGTCTGCTCTGAGCTGTCTTAAGCCTTTCCCTGATCAATTGAATTTTCTATAACGCATTAAATACTGAGTCAGGTCTTACCAATGTAGCCTCACCCACTACAAACCAACCAATATGAGATCTATACCTCCTCCCATAAAGTACCTCAAATGGAGCCATCTTAATGCTGGAATGATAGTTGTTGTTTAATGCGAACTCAATCAAAGACAAGTGGTCATCCCAACTACCTTTAAAGTCTATCTCACATGCTCACAGCATATCCTGTAAAGTCTGAATGGTCCTTTCTACTTGACCATCCGTCTGAGGGTGAAAAGTTATACTGTGGTGGACTTGAGTACCAAGACCCTTTTGGAAGGCTTTATAGCGATGAAAGGTAAACTGGGTACCTCTATCTGAAATAATGGATAATGGGACTCCATGAAATTTGACCAACTCTCTAATTTAGAGTTTGGCATAATCCTTGGCTGAATAAGAGGTATGGACTAGTAGGAAATAAGCTGATTTGGTCATTCTGTCTACAATGACCCAAATTAAATCATCCAGTTAACGAGTACGAGGCAATCCCATCATGAAGTCTATGTTCACTTCTTCCCATTTCCATATGGGAATACTGAACTCCTGCATGAACCCACTAGACTTCTGATGCTTAATCATAACCTGCTGATATGTTGAGAATTTAGCCATAAACTCTGCAATGTCTCTCTTCATCCCACTCCACCAGTAGATCTCCCATAAATCACGGTACATCTTAGTGGCCCCTGGATGAATAGAGTAACGCACACTATGTGCTTCTGCAAGAATTTTTTATCTCAGGTTATCTACACCTGACATATATAGTCGACCCTAACAGCGCAATACATCATCTTCTTCTTGGGAGAAAACCTCTTCCTTCTAATCTCTGAATGATTCTTTCAACTTAACTAAGTTGAGGTCTCTATCCTGCTTTTCCTTCACTTCAAAAACCAAAGATGATTCTAAACTACTCTGCACTCATACACTACCTTCTGCTGAATCGACTAAGCAAACACCTAGTCGGGCAAGCTGATATATTTCTTGAACTAATTTCTTCTTATCATCATCCTACTGAGAGCATCAACCACTATATTGGCCTTGCCTGGATGGTACAACACACTCATGTCATAGCCTTTCAACAACTCCAACCACCTTCTCTGATGGAGGTTTTGGATTTTCTGAGAGAACATATACTACAGGCTCTTATGTTCTATAAATACATAACATGAACTACATAAAAATAGTGCCTTCAAATATTCAAGGTAAACACTACAACTGCTAGTTCAAGATCATGAGTAGGATAGTTCTTCTCATGGGGTTTAAGTTGTATAGTGGCATAGGCTATGATCTTACCTCTCTGCATGAAAATACACCCAAACCAACCCTGGAGGTATCATAATACACAAAAAAACTATCTGAACAATTTAGTAGAGTCAAAACTAGGGCTATCATGAGTCGAGTCTTTAACTCCTGAAAACTCTTCTCACAAGAATTTGATCACTAAAATTTGACCTTCTTCTAAGTCAATTTGGACATGGGGGAAGCAATAGATGAAAATCCCTTAACAAACCATTGGTAATAGCTATCCAAACCCAAGAAACTCTTGATATTTGATGGAGAGATGGGTCTGGGTTAGTTTCTCACGGCCTCAATCTTTTGGGGATCAACTCCAATACCATCACCAAAAACTATATAGCTGAGGAATGCTATTGACCTTAGACAAAATTCAAACTTACTAAATTTGGCAAATAGCTGATGGTTTCTGAGGGTCTGCAACACTATTCTAAGATGGTCTACATGATCATGCTTACTGCGGTAGTAGACAAAAATGTCATCTATGACGTCTATGATAAATATGTCCAAGTACTACTTAAACACACGGTTCATAAAATCCATGAAAGCTGCTAGGGAATTGGTAAAACCAAAGGACATGACTAAGAATTCAATGTGACCATACCGAGTTCTGAAAGCTATTTTTGGGATGTCACATTCTCTGACCCTAAGTTGGTGATAGCTTGATCTAAGGTATATCTTAGAAAAGTATCTAGTACCCTGAAGTTGGTCAAATAAGTTATCGATTTAGGGAAATGGGTACTTATTCTTGATCGTGACTTTATTTAAGTGACGATAGTCAATGTATATTCTAAGGGAACCGTCTTTCTTACGCACGAATAAAATTGGTGCACCTCATAAGGATACATTGGGTCTAATGAATCCCTTATCTACGTGATCCTTTAACTGTTCGTTTAACTCTCTGAGTTCTGCAGGTGCCATTCTATATGGTAGAATAGATATGGGCTGAGTATCTGAAAGAAGGTTAATTTCGAAGTCAATTTCCCTTTCAAGAGGAACTCCGAGAAGATCTTTAGGAAAGACATCTAGGAATTCACATGCTACTGGGACTGACTCAAGACTGGGATTTTCTAAACTAGAGTCTTTGACTTGCCAAGATGATAGAAACATCTCTTAGATATTATTTTTCTTACCCTTAGGTAGGAAACAAGTTGACCCCAAGTGATGAAGTACTAGCCCTCCACTCTAGGTTGGTTTTTTTCAGAAACTAAAACTAGACAATTCTATTTTTACAGTCGACTGAGGTATAGTAGGAATAAAGCTAATCCACGCCAAGAATGACATCAAAATTGGTCATCTCTAATTCCACTATGTCTGTTAAAGTAATTTTCTGAGATACCATAACTGGACAGTTCCTGTATACCCATTGGACTATGATAGATTTACCCACTGGGGTAGAGATAGAAAAGGGCTCTGCTAGAATTTTAGGACTGACGCCAAAGTCAATAGCTATAAAAAGAGTTACAAAGGATAAAGAAGCTCCTGGATCTAGCAAAGCATAAATATGTAAATGGTAAACTTGTAACATAACAGTGACCACATCAGGAGAACTCTCCTGATTCTGTCGGGACTGAAGTGCACAGAGTCTATTTGGGTGTTGCCCACTAGTGGCACTAGAAGCAGCACCCTACTGATTTGAGCGACCAAACTAGGCTGGAGGATGATTATGCTAACTCAGAAAACTCACCTGAGGATACTGTCTGACTCTGTAGCCTAGCTTACCATATCTGAAACATACATCACTGCCAGCCCTGCATATACCTTGATGTATTCTGCTATATGTCTAGTAGAGAGGATTTTTTTGGGCACTACTAACACTACCCTAGAGTTTTGGGCCTGAAGCCCTATCTCTATTTCCATCTTTGAATTTCAGCACTGGAGAACTGGCTGAGGATGGAGCTGGAACTGAAGATTTTAGGCAGAATTGATAAAAATTCCCCCCCTCTAACTTAGGCTGAGCGAAGTTAAAACTACCTATTCTCGCTCTCTTGTTCTCTCTCTCCTTCTCCCTATTCTTAGCCTCCTCTATCTGCTGAGCATGGACTATGAGCCTGGATATGTCCATCTTCTTAATCAGAATTGTGGTCCTACACTCTTTGACCACACTGCCAGACACCCCAGACAAAAACTTGCTCACCTTAGATCTACTATCTGTTACTACATAAGTAGTCTATCTGGATAACTGAGTAAACTTGAGAGAATACTCTTGTACTATTATATTACGTTGCTTCATATTCTTAAACACCAGAACCTTCGCTTCCCTCAACTCTAGCGAGAATAACCTATCCAGAAAAGCAACAACAAACTCCTCCCACTCTATAGGCCCTGTATCTGCGTCCCTCTCTACTTTACACTCTTTAAACCATGAGTGAGCCACATCTTGTAACTGATATGTAGCTAACTCATCAACACTCTCACTAGCTGTCACCCCCATAATTTCTGTGACTTTTTGCACCTGATCAAGGTATTCCTATGGGTCCTAATCTGACTTTAACCCAGAAAAAGATGAAGGGTTCATTCTGGTGAAGTCTCGAATCCTGGCTGTAGCAGTATTTGGCCACTGGGTTGGATAGAACGATAGCTGAGCATTTATTCTGGGCTGCCACAAAATGAGCCAAAGTAGTAAAAGCTTCTTTGAATTCAGCATGGGAGACATATTTATCCAGAAGATCTGGTTGGATGGGCTGAGGGGTTGGATGGTCTCCCGTTCCTTTCCCTAAGTCTTCTTTGAAGGCATATTCTATAAATGGAAGAGAAACCTGGATTAGAAAGAGAGTTTAACATGGATCTCATGCTCCCTCACACAATATGAATACTGAAAGAAGGGAAACTATTTATAAAACATTTCGTAGCCTCCAGTTCATAAGTGTGGTGCGCTACATACCCATGTACAAGTGGTGCGCTACACACCCATGCACAAGACAAAACTAGATGTGGATTTCAGACTTCCTAGGAGTGTTGAACCTTACACTCTAATATAAAGTTTGTAACACCCCGAGTCGGTACCTCGAACACTACACGGAGCTCATAATCCCAAAGGACCACAAGCTAACCCATTAATGGTACCTTCTGCAATAACTAAATAACAATACTGTAATTATGTGGAAATTAGGCAAAAATTTGCCACAAGGTTCAAAATTAAAATAAATATTGTATACTAAAAACTGAACACTGAAAACAACTGTCTGAAAGCCTCTACTGTCTGAATATAGAGTTGATGGGACGAGCCCCCAACTAACTCCAACTACTGAAAACTGTACTGATAAACTGAAATACTAAAGAAATAATCATGTCCTCAAACTATGACAACTCACCACTAACTTTGACTGCTGAAAATCTAACTTGCTAAGTGTGATTGGGAGCCCGTACATCTGAACCTATGATATACGATATCATAGTGCAAAAAAAAGGTATGCGTCAGTACTTTGTATGTACTGGTATGCTAAGTGAGGTAGGCTGAGATGCATGGGTTCGTATACATAAACAATACTAACTTAATAACATGAGTATGACTAAATTAGAGTACATGCATGAATACGTATACAGTAACTGAGATCGTGATAACACTGGATAATGAGTTCTGAATATTGATTAACTAATGTTTGAGTTTGCTGATGTTGTATTACTGATAACTGAGTGGTTGTATTTGACAGTCTTGGTTCTATAAAACTATGCTGAGTTCTGTACTGAGCTGGGTGACTGTGTCTGATAGTCCTAATTTTTGTAGAACTGAATTGAGTTCTATACTGAGACTGAAACTGAGACTGTGGGAGGTAATTATCTAACTGACATACCCCTTTCCAAATAGATTATGGGTCCAACCTGTAACCCTAGTTGGAATGGTATTAGTATCGTGCCACGGGTAAAGACAAGCTCTAAGTTAACCCTCTCTGACAGGAAGCTCTTTTGTCAACCCTCACAGTAGGAAAACTCAAAAGAGATGTATCAACCCTAGTCTGGGAGGAAGATATCTCAACCTTCGCTGGCTACGTAGTTCTGTAATGCAGGGATTGCTACTAAGGGTCAAACCCTATACTGGTAGAAATGCCCTCATTCCTGGGTTCGCTCAGTGCTGAATCCTACTCCCAGCTAAATAGACACTGGATTGAGTTCTAAACTATACTAAGCTGGACTGAACTGTATAACTGAACTGAACTGATTATACTAAACTGGACTGGACTGATACTGAGTTCACTGAGATTTCTTGAGTTCTGTAATTGACTGAATTCTACTAATTATGACATGATTGATACTACTCTGTGACTGACCATGGCTCTAGGTAAACAACTAAATTGTCGGGTATTAAATACCCCTAGGACTCGATAGCAAAAATTATAAGACATGACAACATCTTGAAATATGATAACTAATTACTTGGTCACCATTCATACATTTGGACATTTTAGCAAAGACTTGCATGACATGAACTTGTATACATGCTAACATGATATAGTTTCACTATTCAACTCACATGAACAATTCATCAAACACTTGGAGGGCATAATATATGCACATAATACTAAATAACATGTTAGCAACACACTTTTAAATACCAAATTCACAATTTAAGGTCTTTAACATAAATTTACATGAGACTACACACATGATAATCAAATTCTACATGAAACTTGTAATAAATCATGAAATAGAAACCCAATTGAAATAATAGTCATGAATATAATTTAATTCCAATCATGGAAATCATGAAATCAATCTACTTAAAGTTTAAAGAGTTTCTTGGACTCCAAGGGTCGAAGGAACCCTTGGATGAACACTTGACATACCTTGGTTGTTAAATTCTTGAAGAATGATGGTGAAATCTTGAGTCTTGAATTTGAAATTTGATCCCCTAAGGTTTTTGTTCTTGAGTGATTTGAGAAAGAATGAGTGTATTATGCTAATTGAGGGATAAATTTCGTGTTTTGGGAGAATGAAGGACGTGGGAAAAGACCCAAATACCACTAAGGACGCGGTTTTTTAATGACTAAAAACTGAACTATCGACGCACAAGCCGACGCGTTGCATCAAGGGGATCAACATGATGACCGATGCGCCGCATCAAGTCCACGTCGGTTCACTAGAATTTGCCACTTGGAGCCAAGGAAATATATTGATCGACATAACGGATGATACGGAACATCAAGATCAGCTCGATACACTGTTTTGGATTCTCGAACATGGTTCTAACAAGGTCCGAAAAATTTGTTATTCTTCCGAGAACACCTACTGACATTATTGATCATGAATTAACTTAAATATCAACATTTAATGGGCTTCAAGGTTGCAAAATAATATTGCCAACTTACGACGGCAAAAATAGCTCTAAGTATGAACACTTAGCTAAAATTTCCAAGTTCGGGACCTCTTAACAAGGTTTAAAGGACTGAATTAAGCTTAGAATTTTGCGGGGTCATTAAAGAATGGAGAATGTTCATGAGTTTGGACAAGTAGAATCACTTTGGGCTTAGACATAACATAAAATAAGTTGACAACATATAAAGAGTATAGTTTCTTAGAACTAAGCATAAATGAGACATGGATTTATGGATCATGAGTGTCATAACATAGAACTTGAATGCTTGGATTTCTAAGAGACATTATCACTTCTAGTTTGGAGGTTGGAACATAGGCATAAGTTGAATAGAGAACTTAAACCTTAGGTATATGCATGACTAATACATAAGACATTGGTAGAATATCCTCTTAAATTGAAGTAGGAGAAGTTTGAAAGAATAAGAACAAATTTATCATGACTCTCCCCTGAAACTTGGCACCATGAGGAAATTCAAAACCTACCTCAGTTCATCATCTCCTCATTAGATCAATGTCACAATCCTATATTTTTAGACATATCCTCTCATTAAATATATAAGCATAACACTCAGCACAATGGGGGTATCACTACACACATGAATGCTAGACTTTCCCTGATAAACTATATGGAAAACTACTAACTTCTTGCTATGAAGTTCCTTCAAGGGCACTACTCTTATCTTCCTTTATCCTCTAAGCTTGAGCCCTAACCTTAGGACATTCTAGTTGAGTTTTTGAAAATTTTGGAAAGATTTTGCCCTTTTAAGGACTTGGGAATGTAATAAGTGTAGAGGGGATGATCTACTAGGTGTGAGAGGAACCAAATAACCCCTAATATGTTTAAAAACATCGATCCATTGACAAAGGGAAGGGGGTCATAACTCTGACCCCAATACGGAGTCCCATCCTTATGGCATAGGGCCCATCACACGACTTACGCGATGACTGGTGCAGAGGCGAGGCAGTGATCCTTTGCGGTGTGGGGACATAATGCAATGTCTCCTTCGTAATGCATGACCTATTTTCCATACTAAACTTCCCCTATGAAATTGAACCCACCCTGAAATGTTCTACATTCAATCTAGGGACCATATAAGCTCATTTTAAGATCGATTTAGAATCTACAAACACCTGGGTTGTTACAATTTCATTGTTCTAACACTAGTCCTCATATGTATATCACAATTATCCACTTAAACTTCTCATAATTTATTAACCTAGACTCCTACACATATTATATCGAACCTACTGATGCACATCCATGATTTGTACACCACAATTCTTGCATTACCCCTCTTTTCACCATAATCAATATTTAAAGTTTTAAACTTAGTGTTTAGTATCAACCATGGACTGCTAAAGAAACTTCCCATATACTATACCTGCCCATCCAAACATATGACAAATTAATCAACCTAAATCTTCTATTTCATTAAACCACAGCCTACAAACTCATATTCTTCACAATGTCATTATTACACCTTAAAATTTACTACAAATCTTCTCACATACTATACTAGTTTACAACTACTAGCGAAAAGAAGAATCACGGGGGATTAAGTCACATACTAAGAGTAACAGATTTTAACCTCATAATCTAGCCTATCACAGTCTGTTAGCACATCCTCTTTCTTCACATTACATCTATTTACCTATGCATAATTTAAACTATCTTTAAAATTCTATAAACATTACCGAGTCCCCCTTTTCTAAGATTTCCAAAAGAAGTATAAGTTATAAATTATTTGTCACTCTATCCCTTCATTCATAACATATAAATGATTTCACTACAACAACTACTATCCATCACTTGCTCCTTACCTATTTCAAATAATTTCCAAATGATCATAACGAATCACTTCATTTACTAACTACCATCAGATATACAAATCTTGCTACAACCTTAGCCAGTCATGATAAAAGGATACCACTCTCCACTCAAAGGTAACACAACTACAACTTCCCTTTTTACTCAAAAGTTGCCTTCACTCTAACTTCTAAACATATAGATCCATATCACTAACTTCGGGTAGAAATACTATTCCCAACATTCATAGACATATCTTTATCCTTAAGTGTGACATCTGCAATAAAGATTTTGAAAGGGACTAAATATACTTCTTACCTCGAGAAAAAATGCACAATTAATGAAGATAGAGGTATACCCTTAAACCAATACACTTTAATGAAACTAATGGACTCTTCTCAAGTACTTGTGCTATTTTATAAATTTTTGATGACTCAACCGAAAAGGACTACCTCATTAGGAATCTATGCTTTTGCACTTATATCACCTCGATAATAAGACATAGCCAATAAAGTTAGATCAAGGAAGGAATTTGGATAACTTTCAAACGGACATCACTATTGGACGATCTATAGTATGAAAGAATGGGAAACATCTCCTAAATGCCCGGTCACCTCATGATTATAAGTTTGGTTCATAACATACACATAAGCAAGACTTTATTAGACACGACTTCATAGACACTCAGGAACCCTAAATCATTCTATGATACCAAGATTGTCATGACTTCATAACCCCTAATATGTTTAAAAACATCAATCTATTGACGAAGGGAAAGGGGTCGCAACTCTGACCCCAATACGGAGTCCCAGCCTTATGGCATAGGGCCCACCACAGAACTTACGCGATGACTGGCGCAGAGGTGAGGTAGTAACCCTTTGCGGTGTGGGGACATAGCGTAATGACTTCTTCGTAATGCATGACCTATTTTTACACCTTAAACCACAGCCTACAAGCTCATATTCTTCACAATGTCATTATTACACCTTAAAATTTACTACAAATCTTCTCACATACTATACTAGTTTACAACTACTAGCGAAAAGAAAAATCACAGGGGATTAAGTCACATACTAAGAGTAACAGATTTTAACCTTATAATCTAGCCTATCAAAGTCTGTTAGCACATCCTCTTTCTTCACATTACATCTATTACCTATCCATAATTTAAACTATCTTTGCAATTCTATAAACATTATTGAGTCCCCCTTTTCTAAGATTTCCAAAAGAAGTCTAAGTTATAAATTATTTATCACTCTATCCTTTTATTCATAACATATAAATGATTTCACTACAACAACTACTATCCATCACCTTCTCCTTACCTATTTCAGATAATTTCCAAATGGTCATAACGAATCACTTCATTTACTAACTACCATCAGATATACAAATCTTGCTACAACCTTAGCCAATCACGATAAAAGGATACCACCCTCCACTTAAAGGTAACACAACTATAACTTTCTTTTTTACTCAAAAGTTGCCTTCACTCTAACTTCTAAACTTATGGATCCATATCACTAACTTTGGGTGGAAATACTATTCCCAACATTCATATGCATATCTTTATCCTTAAGCGTGACATCTGCAAGAAAGATTTTGAAAGGGACTGAATGTACTTCTTACCTCGAGCAAAAATGCACAATTATTAAAGATAGAGGTATACCCTTAAACCAATACACTTTGATGAAACTAATGGACTCTTCTCAAGTACTTGTGCTATTTTATAAATTTTTGATGACTCAACCAAAAAGGACTACCTCATTAGGAATCTATGCTTTTACACTTATATCACCTTGATAATAAAACATAGCCAATAAAGTTAGATCAAGGAAGGAATTTGGATAACTTTCATATGGACATCACTGTTGCACGATCTATAGTATGAAAGAATGGGAAACATCTCCTAAATACCCAGTCACCTCATGATTATAAGTTTGGTGCATAACATACCCATAAGCAAGACTTTATTAGACACGACTTCATAGACACCCTGGGACCCTAAATCATTCTATGATACCAAGCTTGTCACAACCAAGCTAAGGCCCTAGCCGTGATGGGCATCTCGAAGCATGTAGGCTCAAGAGACCTATTAACATACTATCATAAGCATAATTCATATGATATAAAAATGCGTAAGATGTAATGAAATTTAAGAAAAACCTTTTAATCAGACTAAGTTAATAAAGTCATGACAAAAAATTAATGAAATCTCATCTATGAAGCCATTACTGATGTTATGACCCAAACCAAGGCGTAGTCATGATGGCTATCTCGAGCCCACCATGAGCTAGAGACCACCCCCTTAGCCTAACTTTTAGATCATAATAAATGAATACAATAGTATACAACAAAAATAGTGAATAAGATAGATGAATAAAATGAAATCCAAGAGTTAAAACAAATGACCAATCATCCCCACACTTGTCCACAAAAGTCTCTAAAACCATATTACCAAACTAAGTCGGGACATGCCCCTGACTATGACTAAAACAATCCAAAAATAAATACTAAAAAATAAAGAAAACAAGTAAAATGACCAGGTCTTCCAAATGATGGAGGGTCAAAACTTCACAGCTAATCCATAGAAGTATCAAATCAGCTAATACTATAAAGAAGCAATACAAAAGCCTTCGTATCCTACATCTTGAAATGATGTAGCATCTCGGGATGGTCAGTGGGGTAAGCACTAGCATGTAACTCATGGGATAGTGAGAAAATAATACAGTTACCAAAATTTAGTCATAAACCGTATGCACCACATTCGTATACTTATATATAGGATGTCGGGATAGGGACAAAGGCTATGAACATGATAGTTTAAAGTATTAACCTGAACTATGTAGTTCACTCCATCCTAAAGGCACCCATGGGCTATATGGGTCCAACTTTCCCTGCTGGAAGGACCCTAATCCATGTTAGACAAACCAATAGAGGAAAATTCAAGAAAAGACTAAAGACACCAAGGCTATAGCCCTTCAAAAATATAATGTGTACACCAAGCACACGGTCACATCGATCCCCAATGCCGACAAATATAGTTTCCACTGTTGAACCCTCTAGGATAACCTTTATGATGAGCTACATAATGCTCTTTAAGCCCAAATTAAAATAGTTGCACATAAACCAATCCATAACCAGGAGTCATTCATTAAAGAATTTACCAACCTGGTGATCTATGACCAGATACTAACATATTTAAGGATTTTAACTGAGAATAATTGTAAAGTCTTAAGCAACTTTTGTCATTTTCAATTGTTTTCTCTTTGATATTGCAATAAAAGTCAAGATACAAGAGAACCAGCAATAATGAAAGTAAAAAAGTTGATTTTTGAGCAAGTAGAGAGGGAAGTATAGATGACGACTTGTCTGATAAGTCATCAGCCTTATGATAAGCTATCAAAGTTGCCGTCAGTGTTAGACAGAGAATGAGATTTAGCTGGAAGAAGTGACGACAACCTATGATAGGCCGTCAGAGTTGTGATAAGCCATCATGCTCATTGTTAGGCTTAGGCAGTGCTTGAGAACTTAAAGTGAAAAAGTGACAACAATTCTGATAAGTCATCATATGTATGATAAGCCGTCAAGCTTTATTGTCAGCTAAAGACAGAACTTGTTCAAATGTGAAGAGGAGCTAACGACATTTTTGATAAGGCATCAAACTCCTGATAAGCCATCACACATGTCGTCATCTGTCCAAGAAAATACTGTGATCTATGATTTTATTTCCATAATTAGGATGAGTTATTTAAAGCATAAGTTAGCGTTTTCTAATTATAAGGGGTGAAATATCTTAAACTTATAAAAAAAGAAAAAGACACCTCTTTTTGGGGGTTCTCTTAACTAAGAATTCAATTTTCAACTCCTTGATTTGGTTGTGGGAATTTTCTCTTGAACTTAGAAGAGAATCAAATTCAGACTTCATCTTTTGTAAGTTTAATTACTTTGAATGATTATTATAATTATTGGTATCTCTTTCTTTCTCATGTGGAACTAAAACCCACAACTAGGGTTATGGGATCTATGATTATTCCTCCATGGATTTAATAGTTGGATAAGCTTTGAGTGATTATGGAGACATCTTGATAATTTCTTCATTATGACTGTTATTTAGTAGTTTCAAACAATAGATTCCACCTTATGCTGATTTAATCAAACTGAGAAATAAACTAAAGGTAGTGAATTATCAATGAGGATTTGGGAAGGTTAAGTTTTGATCTAATGATTAATGTTGTAACAAGATTGATTAACTTGCGATAAAATTAGTATGAATAGAATGATTTCCTAAGTTTGAGTGAATTAGGGAGTTCAACATCTAAGCAGGTTCAAAAAAACTTAGATGGACTATCAAAACTAATAATTTGGTGTTTCCCATAAGTCATAAGAACCCAATACTATAGTTATTATTTAATGGGGGTTAATAATCATAGTGATCATAACCCTAGTTCTTCTCTATCACTGATTTGAACCATTGAAATTTTAGTTTTTTCAGCTCTAAAACAAGTTAAACTCTTTAACATTTGTTTGATCATCAAAAACCCCCATTTTATCTTTTCGTATCATTTGTTTGAATTCAACTTATAGCTATAGTTTCAAATTAGTTTAATCTCCACTCACATTGTTCCCCGTGGATTCGACCCCGACACCAAAGTTGGGTAAATATATTGATGACAACCACCTTGCACTAAATTGACGTGTAGGTTTAGCGTTATAAAAAATGGCGCCGTTGTCGGTGAACAATTTGGCGTATTTAGTTGGTTTGGAATTTTAGCCTACTTGCTAGACTTCAAACTTGTAAATATTTGTTTCTAGTTTTTTTAAATTCTTATGTATGGTAGATTTTTTGTTTAGTTTACTTATTACTATGGCATCGTGGAATGAACATGAGCTTGGTCGATGGAAATCTTATCTTGATGATCCATGTCCGTATTGTGATGGAACTCACTTTTGGCAAGATTGTAGATATGCTCCCCGGAGAGAGATGTGAGCACTATCTCCATCCTACCGGGAGTATGATTATTCTTTCTATGGTGGTCAAGATGGACATTGGAGTGATTCCCCAAATGCCCCTTCCCCCTATTGTACTAACCCAAATTCTAGTTTTTCTTTTGAGTTTGATAGGTCTTATGGTAAAAAAAAAAAGAACAAAGCATCGGTAAGAGTGGCATTGAAGCTATGTTTCAACAAATGTTAGATCTTTAGTAAGAAATAAATGATATCATATGTGATATGCATCAAGAATTGAAGCCAATCATTCATGAGGAGATAGATATAGAGGTCAATCATTCAAAGCATTGTTCTATATTATGTTTAGATGATATCTTATTTGTTAAATTATTTAAAATAATGGAAGAGTGTGAAGATGAGGAGCAAGAACCCTATATTAATGTTGAGCTTAATGATGAGCAACCCTCTATGATTTCCTAACAAACTGAACCAACCATGAGAGATGATACCAAGATTAAGGAAATGGTGCTAGAGGCAAAAGAAGAAACCAATTTAGGGTAAATAGGCCGAGAAGGATGCAACTCCGAAATTAGGGAGAATGCCTCACTCGAATCACTTTTCAACATTATGCTTGGTGGAAGCGATAAAAGTCAAATCACCCAAGCAAATGATGAATTTTTGAAATAAGGAGGAAAATTCCTACATTTTGGAGTTTGTCATGCCAAAAGGGTATAATACCATCCCAATCTTGAAGGCCAAGAAGCTTAAACATCAATGTCAATTTAGTGGCTTTTAAGATTCTCACCATTGCCAAATGAGCCTACATGAAAGTTCGATGCAAAATTGGGCAAGCAGTTCAAGTCTTTGAAGTGGCATGATAAAACGTTCCTTATCATGCCCTCACATTTTCCCAACGCACCTAAAAGATGATAAGATAAAAAAAATGGGCCGATGATTCAAATCGTCTAAGTAGAGGGATAAAGGATGAAGCACTTTTAAGGTATCTTGATGAATTCTGAGTTATCAAGATAACTTGGTCGAGCCACGACATTAAATCAGGCACTGCTTGGGAGGCAACCCAAGGTATTTTATTATTTGTATTCTTATTATGTGATTGACAAAAGATCTTCGCACCCATAGTGGCATTTCTTGGTTCCTATGTGTCGTATTATTGTTCTTCAATAATATGCATATGTATTTTTTTTAATTAATTGACCTTGGAGATGGTGAAGATGTTTTTAGCTAAAATGGATGATTGAATGTCGTAACATTAAATTAGGCACTGCTTGGGAGGTAACCCAAGGTATTTTGTTGTTTGTATTTGTATTATGTGATTGACATGAGATCTTTGCACCCATGGTACCACAGGTATATTTCTAACTCTCCTGTATTGTTTTGACACTTTGGGGACATTGCATAATTTTAAGTTGAGGGTAGGGATACTTGTGGGTGTTGATGTCCTCTTGGGGTTTTTGTTGTCATTTCTCTTTTCCTTGGAGTGTTGTTCTTAGTAGAGGCAACATGTTTAGGCGTATTGTGATTTGTTGTAAAATGTTGTAATTAACTATGAGAAAAACAAGTACCTTCGGCAGTTAATATGGTTTTGTTAATTTTTGAACACCTCTCCAATGGACTATTTTATAACTGTGTGATATGTATTTAAGTATAACCACTGTGCATCTTGTTATGGCATTAGTACTAGTGACATGCTAACCATTGCTAAACAATTTCATAAATCAAATGGATAGTAGCTTGTGATGTACCTTTGTGCCATGTGTGTGTGAGATACTACCTAGTTCCTGTTATGTGTTAAATCCAGAACTTGCTCGATTGGTCTAGCCTTCATTGTAGGATAGCGGTTAGGAGAGGATCATAGGTCGTTGTTGATATTAGTCCACTTTTAGCCTAAATGACCTTCCATGTGTGAATAATATCCCTTGATCCTGATTTTGAGCCTTGTGATAAGCTATCAGAGTTGCTGTCAACCTTAGACAGAGAATGAGATTCAACTGGAAGAAGTGATGACAACCTATGATAGGCCGTCAGAATTGTGATAAGCCATCAGGCTCGTCATCAGGATTAGGTAGTGCTTGAGAACTTGAAGTGAAGAAGCGACGATAATTTTGATAAGTCATCACATGTATGATAAGCTGTCAGGCTTTATCATCAGCTAAAGACAGAACTTGTTTAAATATGAAGAGGAGCTAACGACATACGTTTTCGTCAGTCTGATAAAATACTGTGATCTATGATTTTGTTTCCATAATTAGGATGAAGAATTTAAAGCATATGTTAGGTTTTTCTAATTATAAGGGGTGGAACATCTTGAACTTATATAAAAGGAAAAGACACCTCTTTTTGGGGGTTCTCTTAACTAAGAATTCAATTTTCAACTCCTTGATTTTGTTGTGGGAATTTTCTCTTAAACTTAGAAGAGAATCAACTTTAGACTTCATCTTTTGTAAGTTTAATTACTTTGAATGATGATTATAATTGTTGCTATCTCTTTCTTTCTCTTGTAGAAATAAAACCCACAACTAGGGTTGTGGGATCTATGATTATTCCTCCATGGATTTATTAGTTTGCTAGGGTTTGAGTGATTGTGGATACATCTTGATAATTTCTTTGTTATGATTGTTATTTATTGGTTGCAAACAATAGATCTCACCTTATAATGATTTGGTTGAACTAAGAAATAAACTAAAGGTAGTGAATTTTCAACAAATATTTGGGAAGGTTAAGTCCCTATCTAATGATTAATGTTGTAACAAGATTGATCAACTTGAGATAAAATCAGTATGAATAGAATAATTTCCTAAGTTCAAGAGAATTAGGGAGTTCAACATCTAAGTAGGTTGAGAAACACTTAGATGGACTTACGAAACTAACAATTTGGTGTTTCCCACAAGTCATGAGAGCCCAATACTACAATTATTATTTAATGGGGGTTAATAATCATAGTGATCATAACCCTAGTTCCTCTCTATCACTGATTTGAACCATTGAAATTTAGTTTTGAGCTCTGAAGCAGTTCAAACTTTAACATTTGTTTGATCATCAAAAACCTGCCATTTTATCTTTTCGCATCATTTGTTTGAATTTAACTTGTAGCTACAGTTTCAAATTAGTTTAATCACCACTCACATTGTTTCCTGTGGATTTGACCCCGACTCCAAAGTTGGGTAAATATATTGACGACGACTACCTTGCACTAAATTAACATGTAAGTTTAGCGTTATTAAAAATGACTCCGTTGCCGAGTAATAATTTGGCGTATTGATTTGCTTTGGAATATTAGCCTACTTACTTGAATTCAAACTTGTAAATATTTGTTTTTAGTTTTGTTTAATTTCTTGTGTTAGGTAGATTTTTATTTTAGTTTACTTATTACTATAGTATTGTGGAGTGAACATGAGCTTGGTGGTTGGAATTCTTATCTTGATGATTCATGTCCATACTGTGATGGAACTCACTTTTAGCAAGATTGTAGATATTCTCCCCAGAGAGAGATATGTGCACCATCTCCATCCTACTAGGAGTATGATTTTTCTTTATGTTGTGGTCAAGATGGACATTGGAGTGATTGCCCAAATGCCCCTTCCCCCTATTGTGCTAACCCAAATTCTAGTTCTTCTTATAAGTTTGATAGGTCTTATGGTCAAGAAAAGGAAGAACTAAGCACCGGTAAGAGTGGCATTACAGCTATGTTTCAACAAATGTTGAATCTCCAGAAAGAAACATATGATATCGTATGTGATATGCATCAAGACATGAAGCCAATCTTTTATGAGGAAATAAATATAGAGGTCAATCATTCAAAACATTCTTCTATATTATGTTTAGATGATATCTTGTATGTGGATTCATTTAAAATAATGAAAGAGTGTGAAGATGAGGAGAAATAACCCTATATTGATGTTAAGCTTGATGATGAGCATCCCTTCATAAATTCCCAACCCACCGAACCAACCATAAGAGATAATGCCAAGATTGAGAAAATGGCGCTAAAGGCAAAAGAAGAAACCAAGACAATCTCTTATAAAGACTCTAGCCCAATTCGGCGTGAAGGGGTGAGAAGGATGCAACTTTGAAATTAGGGAGAAGAACTCACTCGAATCACTTTTCAATATTATACTTGGTGTATGTGATGAAACTCGAATCACCTAAGGAAATGATGAATTTTGGAAATAAGGAGAAAAATTCCTACATTTTGGAGTTTGTCATGCCAAAAGGGTATAATACTACCCCAATCTTGAAGGCTAAGAAGCTTAAAGATCGATGTCCATTCAGTGGCTTTTTAAGATTCTCACCATTGCAAAATGAGCCCACACGAAAGTTCGATGCAAAATTGGGCAAGCGGTCCAAGTCTTTGAAGTGGCGTGATAGAACTTTCCTTATTATGCCCCCATATTTTCCCAACACACCTAAAAGATGTAAAGATTAAAAAATGGGCTGACGATTCAAATTGTCTAAGTGGAGGGATAAAGGATGAAACACTTTTAAGGTATCTTGATGAATTTTGAGTAGTCAATATAACATAGTCGTGCCGCAACATTAAATCAGGCGCTGCTTAGAAGCAACCCAAGGTATTTTGTTGTTTGTATTCGTATTATATGATTGACATCAGATCTTGACACCCAGGGTGCCACAAGTATGTTTCTAATTCTCTTGTATTGGTTTGATGCATTGGGGATAAAGCATGATTTTAAGTTGAGGGTGGGGCTACTTGTGGGTATTGATGTCCTCTTGGGGTTTTTTTTGCTGTGCCTCTTTTCCCCGGAGTCTTGTTCTTAGTAGAGCCAGCATGTTTAGGTGTATTGTGATTTTTTGTAAAATTTTATAGTTGACTAGGAGAATTACAAGTACCTTAGGTTGTTAACATGTTTTTATTGATTTTTGAACACCTCTCCAATGGTCTGTTTTATAACTTTGTAATATGCATTTATGTGTCTCCACTGTGCATCTTGTTATGGCATTAGTACTAGTGACATGCTAACCACTGCTAAACTATTTCATGAACCGAATAGGTAGTCAGTCGCTTGTGATGTACCTTTATGTGATGTGTGTGTGAGATACTACCTAGTTCTCATTGTGTGTTAAATCCAGAACTTGCTTGGTTGGTCTTGCCTTGGTTGTAGGATAGCGGTTAGGAGAGGATCGTAGGACGTTGTTGATATTATTCCACTTTTAGCCTAAATGACCTTCCATGTGTGAATAATAACCCTTGATCTTGATTTTGAGCCTGAATGCCTATTCTTTTTATTATACCTAACAACTTTCCATTTGTATCACAATGAACCTGTTTTGGCCCTGGTCCTCCTTGGACATTGTGCACTTTGACTTAGGGAAATAGCCTAAGTTAAGGGTGGCTATCATAGGGTTGCATAGTGTAAAGTGAGTATGAAGAAGGGTAAGAAAATTATGCAAGGCTGGGTGTGGTAGAAAAAGAATGAAAATAAATAAATAAATAAATAAATAAATAAAAACTACACCCAGCTTGAATGTGCTTTAATTAAGAAAGGGAGAAATAAGGTAAAGGTTGATAAGTGAGACCCCAAAAATAGTGTAGTGCCAAGGAGACTTAGTTACTTTAAGTATCCTTGTGTATCATACCATCCCCAAGCCTATATTACAAGCTGAAGAAAAGTCCTATAGTAATGCTAACTTAACTGTCTGAAAGCTTCGGCAATGAAAATAAGGGCAAGCTTATGGTATTTGGCATACATTGACTGGAACTTCTTTTTGAGAGTGAGTGTCTCTTGACCGTCCCGGCATTGACATGCTTGGTTCACATATGAGTGAGGAGGGACCTCTTTGTTGTAAGGGCACACTAATTACATTGCTAGTTGCTAACTTGTTTGGATAGTGTAATCTTTGTACATATATGGTTGTTATTGCTGAATTGATGTCATTTCTTAATTCCTATGTGTTGCATTGTTGCTCTTCAATAATATGTACAGTTGTTTTTTTAAAATTAATTGACCTTGGAGATGGTGAAGATGTTCTAAGCTTAAATGGATGATTGACTGCCGAGTGTGCTTTGTATCTTCTTAGTTATGTTTTAGTTTCTTGAGGAAAAGCAATTGTATTAAGTTGAAGGTGTTGATGTGTGAGTAGATGCTAATACATTTGAGGCTTTTAACTGAGAATGATTGCAAATTCTTAAACAACTTCTATCATTTTTTATTGTTTTCTCTTTGATATTACAATAAAAGTCAAGATGCAAGAGTACCAGCAATAATGGAATTAAAAGAGTTAATTTCTAAGCAAGTGGAGAGGGAAGTATAGATGATGACTTGTCTGATAAGTCGTTAGACTTGTGATATGCTATCAGAGTTGCCATCATCCTTAGACAGAGAATGAGATTCATCTAGAAAAAAGTGACGACAACCTATGATAGATCGTCAGAGTTGTAATAAGCCGTCAGGCTTAGGCAGTGCTTGAGAACTTGAAGTGAAGAAGCGATGAAAATTCTGATAAGTCATCACATTTCTGATAAGCCGTCAGGCTTCATCATCAGATGAAGACAGAACTTGTTCAAATGTAAAGAGGAGCTGTTGACATTCTAGATAAGGCATTAGGCTTATGATAAGCTGTCACACATGTTGTCGTCTGTCTGTGAAAATACTATGATCTGTGATATTGTTTCCATAATTAGGATCAAGTATTTAAAGCATATGTTAGGGTTCTCTAATTATAAGGGGCGGAACATCTTGAACTTATATAAAAGGAAAAGACACCTCTTTTTGGGGGTTCTCTTAACTGAGAATTCAATTTTTGACTCCTTGATTTGGTTGTGGGAATTTAATCTTGAACATAGAAGATAATGAACTTCAAACTTCATCTTTTGTAAGTTTAATTACTTTGAATGATAATTATAATTGTTGATATCTCTTTCTTTCTCATGTAGAACTAAAACCCACAACTAGGGTTGTGGGATCTATGATTATTCCTCCATGGATTTATTAGTTTGTTAGGGTTTGAGTGATTATGGAGACATCTTGATAATTCCTTTGTTATGATTGTTATTTATTGGTTGCAAACAATAGATCCCGCCCTATGTTGATTCGCTCGAACTGACAAATAAACTAAAGGTAGTGAATTATCAATGAGGATTTGGGAAGGTTAAGTTCCCTTCTAATGATTAATGTTGTAACAAGATTGATCAATTTGAGATAAAATCAGTATGAATAGAATGATTTCTTAAGTTTAAGAGAATCAGGGAGTTCAACATCAAAGTAGGTTGAGAAACCCTTAGATGGACTGTTGAAACTGATAATTTGGTGTTTCCCACAAGTCATGAGAACCTAATACTACGGTTATTATTTAATGGGGGTTAATAATCATAGTGATCATAACTATAGTTCCTCTCTATCACTGATTTGAACCATTAAAATTTTAGTTTTGAGCTCTGATGCAGGTTAAAACTTTAACATTTGTTTGATCATCAAAAACCCCTATTTTATCTTTTCGTATCATCTGTTTGAATTCAACTTATAGCTATAGTTTCAAATTAGTTTAATCGCCACTCACATTGCTCCCTGTGGATTTGACCCCGACTCCAAAGTTTGGTAAATATTCTGACGACGACCACCTTTCACTAAATTGATGTGTAAGTTTAGCGTTACGAAAATTGGAGCCGTTGTCGAGGAACAATTTGGCGTATTGATTTGCTTTGGAATATTAGCCTACTTGCTTGAATTCAAACTTGTAAATATTTGTTTTTAGTTTTCTTTTATTTCTTGTGTTGGTAGATTTTTATTTTAGTTTACTTATTACTATGGCATCATGGAATGAACATGAGCTTGGTGGTTGGAAATTGTATCTTGATGATCCGTGTCCATATTGTGATGGAACTCACTTCTGGCAAGATTGTAGATATGCTCCTCGGAGAGAGATGTGTGCACCATCTCCATCCTACCTGGAGTATGATTGTTCTTTATATGGTGGTCAAGATGGACATTGGAGGATTGCCCAAATAACCCTTCCCCCTATTGCGCTAACCCAAATTCTAGTTCTTCTTATGAGTTTGATAGGTCTTATGGTCAAGAAAAGAAAGAAAGAAGCACCTGTAAGAGTGTCATTGAAGCTATGTTTCAATGAATGTTGGATCTCCAGAAAGAAATGTATGATAGCATATGTGGTATACTTTAAGACATGAATCCCATCATTCATGAGGAGATAGATATAAAGGTCAATCATTCAAAGCATTCTTCTGTATTATGTTTAGATGATATCTTGTCTGTGGAATCCTTTAAAATAATGAAAGAGTGTGAAGATAAGGAGCAAGAACCCTATGTTGATGTTGATCTTGATGATGAGCAACCCTCGGTGATTTCCCAATCAACCAAACCAAATGTGAGAGATGATGCCAAGATTGAGAAAAGGGTGCTAGAGGCAAAAGAAGAAACCGAGCTAATCTCTTATAAAGACTCTAGCCTAATTCAGGGCGAAGAGGTCGAGAAGGATTCAACTCCAAAATTAGGGAGAATACCTCGCTCGAATCACTTTTAAACATTATGCTTGGTGGATGTGATGAAAGTCGAATCACCCAAGCAAATGATGAATTTTTGAAATAAGAAGGAAAAGTCCTACATTTTGGAGTTTGTCATGCAGAAAGGGTATAATACAACCCCCAATCTTGAAGGAGAAGAAACTTAAAGATCGATGTCCATTTAGTGGCTTTTTAAGATTCTCACCATTACCAAATGATCCCAAACAAAAGTTCGATGCAAAATTGGGCAAGCAATTCAAGTCTTTGAAGTGGCGTGATAAAACTTTCCTTATCATGCCCTAACATTTTCTTAACGCACCTAAAAGATGTAAAGATCGAAAGATGATCCGACGATTTAAATTGTCTAAGTGGAGTGATAAAGGATGAAGCACTTTTAAGGTATCTTGATGAATTCTGAGTAGTCAAGATAACCTATTCATGTCGCAACATTAAATCAGGCGCTACTTGTGAGGCAACCCAAGGTATTTCATTATTTGTATTCATATTATATGATTGACATCATATCTTCGCACCCATAGTGCCACAGTTATGTTTCTAACTCTCTTGTATTGGTTTGAAGCATTGGGGACATTATGAGATTTTAAGTTGAGGGTGGGGCTACTTGTGGGTGTTGATGTCCTCTTCGGGTTTTTGTTGTCGTGCCTCTTTTCCCCGGAGTCCTGTTCCTAGTTTAGCCGACATGTTTTGGAGTATTGTGATTTGTTGTAAAATATTGTAGTTGATTAGGAGAAATACAAGTACCTTAGGATGTTAACATGTTTATTTTTTTATTTTTGAACACCTCTCCAATGGTCTATTTTAAAACTATGTGATATACATTTATGTGTGACCACTGTGCATCTTCTTATGGCATTAGTACTAGTGAAATGCTAACCATTGCTAAACAATTGCATGAACCTAATGGGTAGTAACTTGTGATGTACCTTTGTGCTATGTGTGTGTGAGATACTACCTAGTTCTCATTGTGTGTTAAATCCAGAACTTGTCCAGTTGGTCTTGCCTTGGTTGTACGATAGCGGTTAGGAGAGGCATAGGCCGTTGTTGATATTAGTCCACTTTTAACCTAAATGACCTTCCATGTGTAAATAATATTCCTTGATCCTGATTTTGAGCCTTAATGCCTATTCTTTTTAGTATACCTATCACCTTCCCATTTGTATCACAAATAACCTCATTTGGCCCTGGTCCTCCTTGGACATTGTGTACTTTGACTTAGGGAAATAGCCTAAGTTGAGGGTGGCTATCATTGGGGTGCGTGGTGTAAAGTTATTATGAATAAGGGTAAAAAAAATATGTAAGGCTGGGTGTGGTAGAAAAAGAATGAAAAAAAAAAAGAAAAGTTGTGAAAAAAATGAATAAAAACTACACCTATCTTGAATGTTCTTTAATATAGAAAGGGAGAAATAAGGTAAAGGTTAATAAGTGAGACCCCAAAAATAGTGTAGTGACAACGAGGCTTAGTTACTTTAAATATCCTTGTGTATCATACGATCCCCAAGCCTACATTACCAGCTGAAGAAAAGTCCTATAGTGATCCTAACTTAACTGTCTGAAAGATTTGGTAATGAAAATAAGGGCAAGCTTATGGTATTTGGCATACATTGACTGGAACTTCTTTTTGATAGTGAGTTTCTCTTGACCATCCAAGCATTGGCATGCTTGGTTCATATATGAGTTAGGAAGGACCTCTTTGTTGTAAGGGCACACTGGTTACATTGCTTGTTGCTGAATTGATGCCATATCTTGATTCTTGTGTGTCGCATTGTTGTTCTTCAGTAATATGCATAGTTTTTTTTTAAATTAATTGACCTTGGAGATGGTGAAGATGGTTTGAGCAAAAATGGATGATTGACTACCGAATGTGCTTTGTATCCTCTTAGTTATGTTTTGGTTGCTTGAGGAAAAACAATTGTTTTAAGATGAGGGTATTGATATGTGAGCAGATGCGAACACATTTGAGGCTTTTAACTGAGAATATTTGCATAGTCTTAAGCAAATTTTGTCGTTTTTTATTTCCTTCTCTTTGATATTAGAGTAAAAGTCAAGATGCAAGAGAACCAGTAATAATGGAAGTAAAAGAGTTGATTTTTGAGCAAGTAGAGAGGGAAGTATAGCTGACGACTTGTCTGATAAGTCGTCAGCCTTGAGATAAGCTGTCAGAGTTGCTGTCAGCCTTAGATAGAGAATAAGATTCAACTGGAAGAAGTTACGACAACCATCAGAGTTATGATAAGCCGTCAGGCTCGTCGTCAGGCTTAGGCAGTGCTTGATAACTTGAAGTGAAGAAGCGATGACATTTCTGATAAGTTATCACATATCTGATAAGCCGTCAAGCTTCATAGTCAGCTGAAGACAAAACTTGTTCAAATGTGAAGAGAAGTTGAAGACATTCTTGATAGGGCATCAGACTCCTGATAAGCTGTCACACATGTCGTCGTCTGTCCGAGAAAATACTGTGATCTGTTATTTTGTTTCCATAATTAGGATGAAGTATTTAAAACGTATGTTAGGGTTTTCTAATTATAAGGGGCGAAATATCTTGAACTTATAAAAAAGGAAAATACACCTCTTTTTGGGGGTTCTCTTAACTGAGAATTAAATTTTCAACTCCTTGATTTGGTTGTGGGAATTTTCTCTTGAACTTAGAAGAGAATCAACTTCAAACTTCATTTTTTATAAGTTTAATTACTTTGAATGATGATTATAATTGTTGCTATCTTTTTCTTTCTCATGTGGAACTAAAACCCAACACTAGGGTTGTGGGATTTATGATTATTCCTCCATGGATTTAATAGTTGGATAGGGTTTGAGTGATTGTGGAGACATCTTGATAATTCCTTTATTATGATTGTTATTTATTAGTTGCAAACAATAGATTCCGCCTTATGTTGATTTGCTCGAACTGAGAAATAAACTAAAGGTAGTGAATTAGCAACGAGGATTTAGGAAGGTTAAGTTCCCATCTAATGATTAATGTTGTAACAAGATTGATCAACTTGAAATAAAATCAGTATGAATAGAATGATTTCCTAAGTTCGAGAGAATTAGTGAGTTCAACATCTAAGTAGGTTGAGAAATACATAGATGGACTGTCGAAACTGAAAATTTGGTGTTTGCTACAAGTCATGAGAACCCAATACTACAGTTATTATTCAATGGGGGTTAATATTCATTGTGATCAAAAGCCTAGTTCCTCTCTATCACTGATTTGAACCATTGAAATTTTAGTTTTGAGCTCTGAAGCAAGTTAAAAATTTAACATTTGTTTGATCATCAAAAACCCTCATTTTATCTTTTTGTATCATTTGTTTGAATTCAACTTATAGCTGTAGTTTCAAATTAGTTTAATCGCCACTCACATTGTTCCCCGTGGATTCGACCCCAACTCCAAAGTTGGGTAAATATATTTACGACGATTGCCTTGTACTAAATTGACGTGTAAGTTTAGCGCTATCACCTAGTATCATCTTACCAATATGATTGCAAGATAATTCAATTATTCCAGGCCAGTCCATATAACCAAACTGACTCCCAAGTTCCATTTAAAATCCAAGCCATGGACATCCAGGGCATCCAAATCTATTTTTAATTCATTTATCTTTTAATACGATGCAATGTTTTCATAAGACAAGTTAAACCATGCAAATATCCATATTCAAAATCAAGTTTATCAAATGGGTCGAGTTTAATTCAATTATCAAGCCAAATTTCCAATAATTTGGGAAAACCCATGTATCACATTCCAACCACTAAAAAAATGCACCAATTCAGAACCAATGCCATCAATTATAACATGAGTAATCCATTTAAAACATGGGAAAGCAATTTAAGTAAATTCAATCAAAATCCCTCAACCGAATTTCAAACCCATAATTTAAATTACATGAATATTCACTAAATTTATGCCATAATGTAAAATTAAAGTTAGTAAAAGAGAAACATTCCTGAAATATAAATTAATTCAAAGAGAAATTGATGTTTGAAGCCTAGATGATGAATTCTCTGTAAAATTCTTGAACTTTCTTAGATTTAAAGTTAAAAAGAGGAATAATGGTGTTTGATCTTCGATAACTGAAGGAAAAAGGCCAATTTGATGTTTAAAAGTTGTCCAAGGGGTAAAAAGACCGAATGCCTCTTACCCTGTCACGACCCAAACTAGGGCCAGGCTGTGAAGGGCATCTCTAATCCACCATGGATTAAAGATCACCCCCTGAACCTAAACAAACATCATACATCGGCTAATAATGGCTAAATAACGAATATATAAAAAGATAGCACAAGACAAGAATAATGAATAAAATAGAAGTCTATGACTGATAACCAGTAATCGGCCCAAACAACTGGCCAACATAACCAATTCCATAGTAATCCAACAAAGCCTCTATGTAAAGTATACAAAAACCAGTCTTGGTCGGGACATGTCCCCGACTCTGATAATGACAATGATAATATTAATGATAATGAAAACTGTCAATCTTAAATCTAAGAATGGAAACTGACAAAATACCTAAGCCTTTCGGAGAAGGGAAGCTCACCACTTCACCATAATGAATTGATGAACCAAGTCGACCCACCTAACTCTGTGCAAAAAAAAAAGAGGTATTTCTGGTGCCTGCATCACGTGGGAATACAACGTCCAGAGACGGTTAGAGTGGTGAACGCTAGTATATAACTTAGGCATAAGGGATAAAAAATGCCATGGATAACAAATTTAAAACCAATCCAAAATCCAATGCACAATAACATATGCAATTACATATATTCATAATATTACATACTGGGGTAGGGAACAAGGCTTAACATGAATTTTAAAAACCTTAGACTGGATTATGTAGCTCAACTTTAATAACATAAGAAGGCATCCACGGGCTATAAGGGCCCAGCTCTTCCCCCGTTGATAGGGCCCCAGTGTATGTGGCCACACGAACCAGGGGGTATGCATATGCACTATTAGGGACTCTAACCTCCCGGAATATCAAGGTGACACAAACACCCAATAATGTAATATAATATAGAGGACTCAAACCTCCCAATCATAGGATAATATGAGGGGGACTCGAACCACCCGGTCATTTAGACCCCCACATTGGTAACCACAATTTTCAGTAGTGGTCCTTCGGGACCTCAACTTTCACAACTTAGCTATATAACCCCCATTAAAGCCTAATTAAATTATTAATCACATATTCCCATTCATTGAACCACATTACACATTAAGGCATACATTGTTGGTAACGTCATACCAACTCTACTTGCATGGTAACAACCACATACCTAACCAATTATCATCACTTAGGGGATTTCACAACCCCCTTGGTTCAATTATAAGTCAACTTGGGGAATCGCATAACCCCATAAGGTTCAATTTAAAATCATTATGCTTTATTGGCTTTTCACATTATGTAATACTTCAAGAATAGTTCAATATGCATATTTTTCATATACAAAACCAATTTCACAGTATGGGGTTGAGGTTATAACCACTTCAAAAGTCACAAGTTTAGGAAAAATCACAATCTCCTAGTTCATTCACCATACCCATGCACCCACAAGTTCAAAACCATAATTAAAGCATGAATAATGATATGTAAGCCATGAGAAACATTGTTCAATCAAGAAGCATTCAAAACCCTAAACCCTTAGTTCAAACCCAGCATCAATATCTCATGAAAAATACTTTAAATCATATGCACTTATAAAATTAGCAATTAGGGAAGAGTAACATGCCTGGAATACAAAGTTTTATAGAAAGAATTTAACCCTTGAGCCCTTGGATGACCTACGTCTTGGAAACCCTAAGTATGGCCGTTTGATAGATTTGAGAGATCTTTGAAAGTGTTTGATTGTGTTATAAATAAAAAATAACCCCCCTTAAGTTCTTTATGAACGTGGGGTTTTAATTGGGTAAGAAGGGAATTGTCCAAAGTGCCCTCAAGTTAAAATCTGAAATTTAGTCGTCAGTGACTACGGGTCACTATATGACTCATAAGGTTTCATTATGACTCATCAGCATGAGTCATAGCCAAGACAGTTTCCATGGCACCCACACATTGTTGACCCTACGACTCAACTGGTACAACTCGTAATGGGACCCTACGACTCGTACGGTCTGGTCGTAGTCAACAAAGAACCTATTAGGGGTAAAATCAAATGACTCATAACGAGTCCTTACGACTCTCAGTGAGTCACTCGTACTCAGAGCAGAACTTATTCAGACACACACACACTGTTTAGGTTATTATTGTGTCCCTAGGACCCATCAAGACTCCCTATGACTCATAAGGTTAAGTCATAGTCAAGGCAGTGAGGATAAAATTTAAGAAATTTTTAAGGACCAAAATCCCAGGGTTTTACACACCCCAAGTGAAAAAAAACTAAATGAAAAATAAATAGAAACATGGCACGTTGTTATTGCGGTGGTTAGCCTCTGTGCCATGCTTCTATCGTGGTGCTTAATGACATGGCATGCCACTACGTAGAGGATCACTACCTCAGAGTCCCAAAATGGCCCCGAACATTTCCAAAAATTTCAAATCTTTCTCAAAACACGCTTTTTAACATCCCAAATTATAATTCAAGTCAAAAGTTAATACTATGCATGTTGGAGGGTCAAAATAAAAATTGTTGAAATTTTGTGGGGTCTTACATTATCCCCCCCCCCCCTAGGATCATTTTTCCCCAAATAAGGAGTTAGGGAAATTTTAGCACGATAATAGCAAGAATATATCAGAACTAAATGAAAAATTCAAAATGCAACATAAGGGAAATAAACTCTTACGTTATGCACTTTCATCCAATGTTGGGAATAAAATGGGTACTTGACATTCATATCTTCCACAATTTACCATGTAGATTCTTCCACCTTTTGATTTCTCCAAAGAACCTTTATCGAAGCTATATTCTTAGTTCTCAATATATGAACTTTCCTATCCAAAATTTCAATCGGGACCTTCTTCTAAGACAACGAATCCAAGAAACCAACATCCTCAACTGGAACTATCAAAGAAGGGTCACCCACACACTTTTTAAGCATAGACACATGGAAAATAGGATGAATAGAGCCTAAACTTGCTGGTAAATCTAACTTATACATGACATTCCTAATTCTCCTCACAATCTGATATGGAACAACATAACGGGACTGACCTTTCCCTTCATCTCAAACCTCTTGACTCCTTCATAGGAGAAACCTTCAAGAACACATAACTATTTACTTCAAACTCTATCTTAAGTATTTCATTAATCACTTTTACCTTGTCCATGGCTTGGTGTACGATGTCAAGACCAAACAACCTAGTCTCACCTACTTCAAACCACCCAGTAGGAGACCTATATCTTCTACCATAAAGGGCCTCGAAAGGAGCCATTTGAATGCTAGAATGATAATTGTTGGTGTATACAAACTCAATAAGAGGCAAATGTTCAATCCAATAACCTTTGAAGGTGGAAAGCGGTGCTAAGGTTCACTGGAGTACCCAAGCCTTTCTGAAATAAATGCCAAAAGTGAGAAGTAAACTACGTACATCAATTTGAAATGATGGACATCGATGCTCTATGTAACTTAACTATTTCCTAAATGAACAACTTAGCATAGTCCTCTCCTGAGTAGTTAGTCTTATAGGTAAAAAGTGGGCAGACTTAGTCATTCTATCCATAATGACCCAAATAAAACCATACTGATTCCGAGATTGTGGAAGACTTATAATGAAATCCATATTAATCATCTCCCACTTCCAAATAGGCAGCTCTATCTCTTGATACATCCTATCAGTCCTCAAATGCTTAACCTTGAATTGCTGACAAACCAAACACTTAGCCAAAAAGTTTTCCACATCTTTCTTTATATTATTCCACTAGTTGATTTTCTATAAGTGATGATACATTTTAGTTGAACCAGAATGAACTGTACATATGGACTCATGAGCCTCAGTCAAAATCCTTTCCCACAGACCATCAACATCAGGAACACAAAACCTTTCTTGATACCTCAAGATGGAATCTCCCCCCAATCTAAAAATTCATAACCTTTTTTTTACCCACATCATCCTTAATCTGTGTAAGTATGGAATCAAAGACTACTTCAACTTTACCTCAACATGAAGAGATGATTTAATCACTTTCTGAATAATCACTCTTCCATCCTCAAAGTCTAAGAGATGAACTCTCAAGTTAGCCAACCTATGAATATCCATCACTAACCATTTTTTTCTCTCATCCACATGAGATAAGATCCCCATAGACAACCTGCTAATAGTATCAACAACTATATTAGCTTACTCCTCGTACTCTGCAGCCTCGGATGGATCTTGGGACCCCTCCTCAGATTGGGGGTCCTGAGCTATACCCTGTGGACTTGGCTCAAAATTGCCTCCTCTTCCTTCTTCTCATTATCTGGAAGGGGAAAATATGGAGGTGATCTCCATGCTGACTTTATCCTTAGATGGGATACATGTGTACATACACTATGATTGCTAAGGTAGTGGCTGTCCTATAGTGCCTAATATAATAGTCTCAGCTACCTATCACATATGTCCTCTTATCACTTTACGTGGCACACCACCTGGAGTTTCTCTAAGTCATACAATTAGGTACTTATCCATCGAGCCACTTGGCTCGAAGATTTATCCATTCTCTTTAATGTATTAGTCTTCTTATTCTTAGCAGCTTTTGGTTCCATGTGTACCTCTTTTATGATAATTCAAAAGAGAACAATGGAGAAAGAGAGCAAAACCCAAGTTGAATCTTGTTTTTAGTGTGTTGGGACAAGTTGGTACCTCAAATAAGTTTCAGTTTAACCTTTTTCTAAGTGTGAGATTAATTTATAATTTGAGAGGGAATTTTGAATTTAAAGATAAAATTGAGATTTTAAGGATTTAAATAAGTTAGAATGAGGCAAAATTTATTTAAATAGCTAAGGGTGGGGGAGGGAGAAAAATTAGGTCTTAAATAATCATGGTGGACCATGCAGCTGCCATATGCAGCCAGCCATGGGGCACATGTGCCACATGCAGTTCGCATGTGTAGGGCACATATGGTCCTAAATATTTGGCTCACTTTCCTACATTCTGGACTTGGCATTTTGATGTTTTCCAGCTATTTATGGTCCCATAGCGTGAATTTATGATTCTAAAAGTATGATTATATGCCAAAGTCCACAACTTTCCATTCTCATTCTTATAATTTCATTTTTTCTTTAATTATTGCTCAACATTACCTAGTCCATGTGGGACTTATGACCTTGATGGGTTGGCCATACAATCCCCTTACTTAGAAATCTATGCATGTAGCAATGCTACCAATTTTCAGGTAAGTTCATAAGCTATAAACCTATAAAAGAAAAAACAAATAAAGGTGAACACTAAAATAGTGGGTTGCCCACTCAATTTAACGTGCACGACGTGGGTACATTGATTACTCAAAATTTATCAAGATACCCATAAGAGTACCTTCTTGGGTCATCAATACAATCAATCATCACCACTAGCCTCATGTCAGTTCGTTGCTTCATTGATTTCCAGATGTTGAATGTGGCCTCCTCACCATCAACTCTAAACTTCAACTCTTTATTTCCCATGTCAACCATCGCTCTACCTAAGGCATTGAATAGTCTACCCAAGATGATTGATATCTTAGTGACAACCTCACAGTCTAGAATGACAAAGTCATCCAAAAATATAAAGTTGCCAACTCTCACAATCACATCAGAAAAAATGCCCATAGGTTTTTTCACCGTGCAATCATCCAACAACAACCGTATTATAATTAGTTCAAGAGGTTTCATGTACAATTACTTGAATATAATCAACGACATCAAATTTATGTTGGCTCTTAGGTCACATAAGGCTCTGGAGAACTGAGATTTCCCAATAGTGCATGGTATAGTGAATGCTCTGGGATCACCTTTTTCTAAGCTAGAGACCTAGTCGTGACTGCACTACAGTGGTAGAATCCATCAATATCCTCAATCGTAGCCTCTTTCTTCTTTATAACCAATTTCTTCATAGACCTGACATATCCAAACATCTGCTCCAATGCCTCAAGAAGGGGAATGTTCAAGATCAACTCTCTCAGCATCTCAATGAATCACTTGAACTTTTCTTTCTCTCTTTTTTGCTTCAGTCTCTTGGGAAAAAGTAGGGGTGGCCATGGAATTTGTCTTATTTCGTGATCAACAACCTGACCCATACCTTTGTCTTGACTCAACAACCATCACCCCCTGTTACTTTTTCTGACTCAACAATAGGTGTCTCATCAATAATAACTTCATCATTCTTGATGTTTTCACATTAGGTAGAGGGGGATCCACGGTAGTCGTACCACTTCTTTTGGTAATGGAAAGAACATAACCATCATTTTTTAGATTTTGCACAGTGTTGTTCGAAATGGTACTTGGTTGCCTCTGGTTCAGTACTACTAACATCTGCTAGAATTGTTGCTCCAACTTATTGATAACAGTGACATGGGATTCAACCTTCTGGATCAACCCTGAAATGTCAGCCTTGATCTCCTTAATGCTTTTATCCTAAATTTCTTGACCCTTTACCATCTTAGTCAACATCTCTTCCATTCTTGATTCTGCATCTCTTTTGATAGGTGAAATGTACCTATCTTCCTTCTCTTTGGAATTATCCTTCTTTCTCCAGTCACCATTTTGATCCCTACTACTATCTCTGTATCTGTCATAATAGTTTTGATCTTTTTTCCCTTTCCCTTGGGCTCGAAAACCCTCCAACTGATTATCTAGATATCTTGCTTCCTCCTCTAATTTTGACTCATAAGCTTTAAAATCTAAACCTTGTGCCCCTACTACGTTCATTTTCTTAGACTTGCTACATTAAAATGCTTTTTCATTAACCAAACATCAATTCTTAGCAGCGCAATCTCTTGCACTACTAAATCATCAGATACTTTTTCGTCACAAGAGGCACCAATAATATACATCTCAGATCCCCTCTCAGTTTCTCGAGTTTACCACCCTCGATTGGTAAAAGAGATCTGATCTAGCATCTCTGAAACTACCTCCCAGCATAGTCTCATAAAAGCTCCTCCAAAGATGGTATCTTCCATGGCTCTGGAACTGATGGTCAAGGCTCTTTATAATATCTCCAACAAGCTTGTCCCTGAAATCCGATAGTTGGGCTCCATTCTAAGCTTCTTGTTGAACCTAAATCATGCCCCGTACGTAGATTCTGACTTTAGCTACCTGAAATTATAAATCTCATTCTTAAGCTTCAACATCCTAGATAGAGGAAATAACATGTTAAAAAATTGCCTGCACAACTCATTGTATGTAGTGATATATCCTCTTGGCGGCTCCCCTAGCCATAAAGACGTTTCTCCTTTAAGTGAGAAGGGGAACAACCTCAGTCTAAGTGCTTCCAGGTTCACCCCTGGATTAGTATATGAACTACAGATCTCGATGAAATTTGTAATGTGCATATTTTCATTATCTATAGGCAAATCCATAAATACACCATTCAGATTTAAGAGCTAGATCATTACGCTCGTTATGTCAAACTTGATGCCTGAGAGTAAAATAGGAGGGATAATGGCTCTAGTATCTATCAGCTCAACATACCCTAGATCTTCTTCATCATCTACATATGTTTGCACATACCGATATGTTGGGATCACTTAAAAACAACCACCTCTAGATCTGTTCTAATTTCCATCGAGCTACTCTATGATCTACTTCTTGTCTCTGCGCAGCTAGCTCTACCTCTTTAGCTATCAACTAAGCTTATTCTGTTCCCCTCCTCTCTTTATTAGCTTATGCTAAAATCACCCCTGTCTACTAATCAAAAATGTCCTAAACACCTTCAAGAGGAGGGAGAGTTATATTATTACGAAACCCTTCAGGAATATCATCTCTTTTCGATTCTATCATCCTACTAGGTGTTTGTAGGATCCAATCTGTATTCGGATTCACCAAGAGTAAGGGATTTCCTCTTCTCCATGTTCTAGTCATACACTGGCTAATACTCAACTAAGAACAAAAATAAAAAACCTATAAATTGCACAACCTAAATTCACAAATCAATGTTGTATTCCCCGGCAATGGCACCAAAATTTAGTAACGCTCAAGCAATACCTTCAATATAAAGATTATATGGTCATGAGAAAATAGAGTAACCCAAAAAAGGTTGGGGTCGAATCCCAAGGGAATATGTGGAATCCTGGCTCTCAGATGTTGTAATTAACGGGCAAAGCTAGAAAAGTAAAATGGGGGATTTGAGTATCCATATTAAACTAGTAACTAATATCAACTTCGGTTGTAATCATTCGTAGGTGAACACTAGGATTGTGTTCCATCTATATTCTAAACTCTGTTGGCTTATCGTGCTTTATTTAACCAACCCGATACCTTGCATGCAGAATCTGACAAGTTATGTACCATCAACAGTCTTATGGATGAGCAAATAGATTTCACCCTTTACCTTTTGAGTCTTAGGATTTTGCATTACTAACCCTTATCTTGATCCTAGTTAACTATTACCTTTTGAGTCTCTAGTTATTAGATGACAGATAACCATCTTACTTAGATAATACCTAGTGGCATAGATCGACAGTTAAACTCCAAATTACTATTTTAGTTATCTTTTTCTAGTCACTACTTTTCTTTTGGAGTAAGTAGAAATAATCTAGGTGGGATCCTAATGTTTGCAACCACTAAGATAGCTATTAAAGTGAATATAATATAATCCATGCATAGGTATCGGTTCAGAATGACAATAGCACTTTCCCTACTTCGTCAATCTGCTAGGGTTTCCACAACCCAAGCTAAAGGGTTTAGCCGCTCATGCTTTTGAAGTAATCAACAACATTCATAGTTGAAAGCAAAAGATGAATCACAATAATTTTAACTAAAAAACCCAAAACTTTAACTTAATTAATCAACCAAAATTAGTACAAGATAATTCCAACACTAAAATTGAATCTCGGAATCAAAATATGTTTATAAGTACCAAAAGTGTGTATATTCTACTAAAAACACATAAAAAATATTTATAGTACATGCGAAAACCCTAAAATCAAAGCCTAGATGGAAAAGGATGAAAAAGGGTTGGTAACCACTTATTTTTGTCCACATGTGGCCTAGCCTTGGGCATATGTTCCACATGTGGCCTGAGGCTGGGTGTTGTAGACACTACATGTGCACAGATGAGAAATCCTGCAACTTCTGCTCTTGGGATTTTGGACTTCTGAGACATGCCTTACCCATATTCGGTCTGCATGTTCTACATGTGATCCGCATATTGACAAAGGTAAGTGTTGGAAGTTCTTTTTTAGCTCTTTCACTCTCTGGATTTTCAATTCCACCACTTACCTTATTCTCATACAGACCACATGTAGACATAGGTAAGTGTCAGGCCTTCCAATAATTGCAACCAAACTTCAAATCTTCAATTTTCATCACATGGTTTGATCACATACATTAGAAAAGTGTCACGAAGACCCAAAATTGATCACGTAAGTAGCTAAAAACTTCATTTTTTCATCCCCAAAATCACATCAAAATCCACCATATCAAGTTCTATTAAATCCACCAACATCTCCCTATGAAAGATGGACACCACACAATCCTTATAGATTTTTCTAGCAATAATAGAATCACCCAGAGAAGCAGACACAAGAAATGGATCGGACAACGCCTCAAGCTAGACCATAAACTGAAATAATTAAACATATGAATAAAATTCCTTTTGGGTGATAGATGGTTCACCAACTTTGACATATTTGAATGCCCTAATGATGTGATGGACCACGGGATCGAGCCTTAAAACCTACTTTATGAGACAATGTATCCTCTCGAGAACGGTCAAATTGTGAAATGTATTGGTATGCAAAGTAATCCAAAAAATATTATATATTTCATATAAAATAATCAAGAGCTTGTGAAAACAATTTAACATAACAGAGATAAAAACACATGGGCATTAGTTAAAAAGCTTCAATTTACTTTGTAAAACATAGCTCAACTTTTCTTTAATTCTGAGCTAGATAGTACACCCTAAATGTCTACAATCCCATGGGCTATATGCAATCCTCCATTAACTCATCGACCAAGCCCCCAACCAAAGTTTGTTGCACGTGTCAGAGTCTCTAATGTGTAATATGCCAAAAATATATAGAAAGCGTATAGTCCCTCTTTTATGACATCATAAACTCGTGTCGACAAATCATGATTTCTATTAATGAGTTATTTAAACTGGTGCCTTCTTTGGATAACCATCTAGCTCTCTTAGATCCTATTTTAGCCTCTTAAAAATTATACTTCTTGCTTCTAAAAAAGAATCTCTTGTTCAGTTAAGGGAATTTCATAACAAGGTATCGTCATACCCAGACTCGCAATTCATATCATATCCTTATCGTATCATATCATATCATATCATATTACATCATATCCATAGCCCTTCTAATTAAAAATATATTATTGACCACCAAGATGATTCAAATATCATAAAAGAGTTCTCTTTCAAAAGGGACATACAAGTTTAGGGAAAATAATTCCCTTTCAAGATATAACTCTAAGGGGGTCATTTCTTTCATAATTCATACAATTTTCATGAGGAGGAAAAGTCTTTTGACTTACATAAGATGTTATATGAAAATTTATATAGGGAATCAGTCCATAATTTGATAAAGGAGCATTTGAAACATCAACTGTCCATATTCAATTAAGAACCCTCAACGATTGTAAAACACATAATTCTTGTCATAAAATTAGGGTTTAGAGTTCAAACACTTCAAAACCCATAATATATACACATAATCAAAATCCCAAATTTGTAGAAGACCACATAGTAAATACATAGTTTTATCATAAGAATGGGGGTTTTGTAATTCATGTTTTTCTATAAATTTCAAAGCCTTACCATATAAATATATGATATAGGGATTACTAAAATCATCATACTTATGCCCATGAAGGCTAGGGTAGTTCTACATAACTTTTGATGGAGAAAATTGAAGAAGAACCTTGAGTTTGGAACCTTGAAACTTTGGAATTGAGAAATATTTATTTATGTTGGTGGGAGGAAGAGATTTAGGGATTTGGAGGATTTTCCACTAGTTTTGGACGACTTTAAGGTTATAAAATGATTTGGGGGAAGTTATAGGTGGTGAAAGGACCATTTTGCCCTTAATTTACTAAGGAAAAAAATTATTTTAATGTTTGAGAAGGGAGGGCCACTCTAGGGACCAATAGTATGTCTCTATCTATGACTCGTGACCCCAATCACGCAGCAAGAGCCTTGCTCTGAGCGGTCCGTCACGCATCCTGGAAAGTGACTCACTAAAATGCCTATAACTTTTGACTCCAAACTTGGATTGACGAACTATCAATTGCATTGGAAATAAAACTCAAAGGTATATAATTTGACATATAGAAGGTCATATAACTCTTTACATTATAGCAGTAATAGTCATTGAAAGTTTATCCAAGTAAAAATGTCAACTAAAATTCAATCGGTAGGAGAGTGCTCAACTTAACTTTGAGCTAGGAGATTATTATGAATTATTCTCATCTCCAAATATGTTCCCACAACAAAATAATTTTTATTCACACTTATATATAAATAAAAATTGAGTTTGGGTCTATTTACGTAGGAAGGATGATTCAAGTTCTAGCCAAAAAATATGGGGTGTTACATTATACCTTGGTCTTTGAAGATGACAAGTTCTAGCCCAAAAATGTGGGGTGTTACATTATACCTTTGTATTTGGACAATAATTCCAAAACATTATTTTTCAAGTGAAATAAAATACTTGAATTATATAATTTTATTTGGTCAATCACTTATTTGTCCACACATTTTGATAGACTTGAATTCAAGATCCTCAATATTATTTATAATGTTAGGTTCTACATTTTATCAAAGATACCATCGTAGGTTATTTGATATCAATTTTAATATGACATAACTTATCAAGATTCTTTCATATTCTTCATTAATCCAAGATAATGGTTTATGAAGTGTTATCACTTGCCTCATTATCATAACCATCTTGATCAACTACTCCTCTATTTCTTTAATAAGTATTAATTAGAACCAATCATTATTCTTTAGGCATACCAAAACTTCATCCTTTAAGGACTTTTCATTGGAGCATTTACAATCGAATTATAACATTTGATCAGCAAATACATCTGGAAATTAATTTGTAATACTTTGCAAATGAGTTATCCCTTGAACTTTGAGTTCATATTTTTCATAAGGATATAGATAATTCATCCCATGTATAATTTTCAAGGTTAATCGTCTCTCAACTAATATTAGAAAATCTAACATTTACCTCTAAGCTCATTTGAAAATTTATCTTTCTGCATTTTTATGGAAAAATTGAACCATATATTGCTTATTCAAATTCTCAAATGAGAATGATTTGATTTCTGACTCTTACCAATAATGATAGGGGAACCTTCTCAGTTTGATGCATACAAATGTTGCTACATTTTAAATATCACATCTACCAAATTTTTTAGGGAGATTTGATCTCATAAATAATGATTTAGCTATATTTAGAGGCATACAATTTCAGTTAGACCAACAAAATTATCTATATAATTTTATAACTCAGAATTATGTTCTTATTTAACAACTCAATCAAACAACCATGCAAAATCAAATTGCAAATTGCAAGTTGATAGAAAAACACACATGAACATACCATAAATGTATCTATTAAATTATATAATATTAAACGATCAACATAGTGGGAGAATGAGTCCATATTCATATTTTTAAATGTTTCAAAAATTCAGAAAATATAATATAATGACCTATTATGTCATTACTGTAAGTATATGCAGTACAAATATAAGAACCTCATGCATCATAGGTATAGAATCAATTCTTTACTATGGGAGTGCATTAGACCTGAACTAGGATCATAAGATGATATAAGGCAAAATACGAAAACAAGAATTAACTATGAAAACAAGATAGAATTTGATAGATAGATGAAGATAGACATAAGAAGGATGATGAACTAAGCACTAATGGATGTTTCAAAACTAGAAAACCACAATTACATTAATATTGCGAACACCTATATCTACATGGACAAAGAGAGAATCATGTCACGACCCGAACGGGGGCCCTGGCCATGATGGACATACCTAACCATAAAGGCCCGGGCGTCCCTATTTGTCTTGTAATCATGCACAACATTTATATAATAGAGGGAAAATGCAGAATTTTATAACAGAACGAAATCATGGTCATAACTCTGATATAAATTCAACAATGGAAAATGAAATCCAAAACCATCTAGCAACACCTAAAAACCTTATGTCAAATCTCTACTACACCTCCCTGGATGATACTTAACGTAGGTTTCACACCGCGGAAACGTATGATGCTGCTGAGCAATGCTGCCATGTGACTGGGTATCCTGTGCCCTGGATCCATGATTAGTTTGGAAACTCTGAGGTCGTTGGTCTACTGGAGGTGTAGGTGTTGGGGCGCTGGCTACGGACTGAGCATTACCCCAATTATTCTTTTTTTTTCATTTATTTCCCCAATTACTACTCTGTGGTTGACTATGGCCCTGGTCTGCAGTTCTGGCTCTCTTTGTTTGCCTGTCCTTCTCCCTAGATTCTGCGATTCTCTTTTTTTGCTCCTCTACCTATTACATATGCACTGACAGTCTAGAGAAGTCCATGTCCATGTTCTGTATAGACCCCTTATATTCGAGCACTAAGTCATCCGAAAGGTCGGATGCAAATTTTCTCATTTGGGGTCTCATATTACCAGCCATCTCTGGAGCATAATGATCTAGTTGGTTGAACTTCAGAGTGTACTCCTTGACACTTATTTTTCCTTGCTTAAGATTCATAAACTCCTCAGCTTTGGCCCCCCTCAACTCAAGAGGAAATAACCGATCAAGAAAGGCTTCCACAAACTCTCCCCATACTGTGGGCTTGACACTCGTACCCTTAGAATCCTTCCACTCACTATACCATTGGTTCGCTACATCCTTAAGCTAGTAAAATGCTAACTCAACCCCCTCTATCTCATCCACATACATCAACTTAAAGATCTTCTCCATCTCATCCATAAACTCCTGTGGATCCTCTTCTACCTTGGTACCAGTAAACTTAGGCGGCTTCATTCTCATGAACTGACCCACCCTAGTAGCCTCAGATGTAACCAATGGAGACCCAATATCTTCTGACCATTGAGTCTGTGTGGACACTAACTATGCAAGCATGTGAATGGACTATCTAAATTTGGCATTAGATACCTCTCTCTCGCAAGGCTGAGTATGGTTAGTCCCCATCCAGGGAGCTCTGGGTGCCCTGGGTGGGCTGGTCTGAGTAGGTGGAACCTCCAGAGTAACATTAATCTCCAGAGTCTGAGATCTATTTTGTGTCCTCATCCCATGAGTGGGACAGACCTCATCAGTTTAGGTATTAGCATTAATGCGACGAGGAGGCATGGCTATTTTTTGAAATACAAGAGATCATAGATTAGAGGACATATTAGACTCCAAAGCACGAACTAAATCACAAAGAGGGGAAACATTCCTAAATGCCTAGTATACTCCTTCTTATTAGTGTGGCACTACACACCCATAAATAAGACTCTACCAGATGTAATTTTGCAGACACCCTGGGACTATGAACTGTGCTCTAATACTAAGTTTGTCATGACCCAAACCAGGGCCCAAGACGTGATAAACATACCAAACCATGAAGGCCCGAGCGTCCCTATCTGCCTGGTAATCATACACAATGTTCATATAATAGATGGAAAATACAAAATTCTATAAAATAATAGAATCATGGTCATAAGTCTAATAGAAATTCAACAATGGAAAATGGAATCCAAAACCATCTAGGAACACCTGAAAACCGTCTGTGAAATCTCTACTACATGACTAATAACAATTGTCCAAGGACTGGGGCAAGGCCCCCAGTAGACCAAAACCATAACTTATAATAAATGTCTGAAAATAAATAGGCCTTCTGAAATATAGAAGGCTCACCAATTGGACTCTGCACTTCTGTCTAAAGAAATCTAATACTTATCAGGAACCCAAAACTGTGCCTCAGAATTTGGAATGTAGGTGGTCAATACAGATGTACTGGTCTGAAGAGAAATCCAAAATAAAGCTTTTCATATAAATAAAATAGTTGAGAGCTAATCATAAAACATCATATAGGATATAAATTCTAAAACACATGGGCATTTTTTGATAATCATAAAACCTTTCTGTCAATGAAAATTTGTATCTTTGTATTACTTCTGAGTTAGGTGGGACTCCCTTACAAGTCTGATATTCCACGGGCTATATGGAATCCTCTATTGAATCAGTGGGGAAGCCCCCAACCCAAGTGTGACACAACGGTTGGAGTGTCTGAGTCTGATACGCCACAGGACACTAAGCCAGCTATAATAATATACCTGGATTGGCAAATCACAATTTTGGGCAATGATTTATCTGAACTCGTGCCTTCTTCAGGGAACCACCTAAGCTCTCTTTATGCCCAATTTTAGTATGTTCTGAAACATGCATCATTCTAGTTTCAAAATCTGATTTCAAACATGAATTCTATTTTGTTCTGAATTAATATGGCATTATCTGAGTTGGTGTCGTCACACCAAGACTTGCAAGTCCTATTTCTGAGCCATAATGCATCATGCAATATTCTTTTATCAAAAACTCAATTCAGACCACCCAAACATACAGATAGTATAAGAGATTTTATGTTCTGAAACATAAGTCAAAACTATGCAAAAATTCTTCAAACATATGGTGGTCAAGTGCTTTTGGCAAAACTATGCACTCTTTCATTATATGTATATTCAACATTTGTCAACATGTAGAACCCTCTCTTTTGAAATTAAAATCATAACCCAAATATAACATCACTCAAGACATTTCATATCATGCTTTTCAAGATACATTCAAAATAATTTATAGCATATCATAAGTAAAGGAAAATCATAACAAGAGAGGAATATTTTATGATTCATGCTCTCAATTCAATCATCAACCTTAAAACACATGCTTACATATATATATATATAATTTTAAATCAATTTGGGGGAAGGCCTAAAGGCCAAAACAATATCATCAATACTTTTAAAACATAAATGTATTCATAAATTCGAAACCCCTTTCTTAAAACCATGATTTCTATGCCCATGAGATTTTAGAAAAACCCCGCATACCTCATATTAATTAGTTTAAAGAGAAAAACTCGAATCTCAATTTGTTCCCTGGAAATCTTGAACTTAAGGCTTGATTTTCTTGAATTTCTTATTCTTGGAGAAAATCCTAGTTTGATCTTATTTTGAGAGTGAAGAGGAAGTTTTTTATGTTTTAAAACTGATAGTGATTGATTAATAATGCTTAAGGGGTGATTTAATTCATGTGAGACATTTTTGGAGTGAGGGAAAGATCAAAATACCCCTAAGGAATCCAAAAATCATTGCATAATTGCATCAGTTGATGACCAAGGTTGACAGACCGTCACTCAGGTGATAGTCATCACCCAGGTCATCACTTTTGGGCTGGTTTTCACCATTCACTACATTAGGATGACGACCAGGTCTGACAGTCCATCACACAGTAGATAAGTCAACAGCCTCATCATCACGTTTTGGCAGACAGAGAATTCAAAGAAAAATGAGCATAACTTTATACTCTGATACTAGATTTAAGCAAAACCAGTGGCATTGGAAAGAGGACTCAAAGAACATTCATTTGATATATAGTAGGACTCCTAATTCATTATATACAAAGAGTTATGGTAGATTTAATTTGACCCAAGTTTTGACACTCACTCAAACTCGAATGATAGGAAAGCTTTCAACTCGCCTTTGAGTTAAAGGACCTTTATGATCTCAATTCATGGTCAAATAGGTTACCACACTACATAATTGATTAACATACCAAATTTGCATAGAATTTATGGCTTTTGGATCATCTACGCATAGAAATGACGGTTTTGTTCTAGCCCAAAATATGGGGTGTTACAAATCATAATACCCATAATATCATAATTTCTAAGCTAACATTCAACAAATACTCTCCAGTCACACTCTCATGTATTTGGCTCTTTCAATATGAAAAAATAACTAAGGAAAATAAAATCTAGAAGTTTCTATGTATTGTCTATTATAAAGACCCAAAAGTAACCTGAGATAAATATAAAACTAAAGCCTAAAATTTGGGTCTAGTTGTACTTGAAGGCTCCACTAGTGGTCCGTCACTAAGGTGACTAACCACCAACCAAACTGTCACCTCAAACAAATGCTTTCCTTTTTAACTTTTCTTGGTGGTTCAAGTGACGACCAGTCAAGTTAGTGACTGACCACCAACTGAGATGTCACCTTTAAATAGTGAAGGGTATTTATTGACTTTATTTGGTGTCTCATGTGATGATTCCCCAAGCTGGTTGTAGGCCATCACTCCTTCTGTTGCCCCTAGGCAGTGGGTGTATTCTTCTCCTTTAGCTCTTAGTTCAATCCTTAAGACGTGAAATTCCTTAAATGTGACCAAAATATGTTCTGGTACATCTTGTTTCATGAATAAGATTTGAAGAGCTTATAGTTCCCTTGGTTGACTTCTAGTGAAAGGCCTGGAGAAAATTTGGTATGTATAATAAAATACTCTCGGCACTAAGTTAAGTTGAAGGTGTCTTTATTGATTGAATTTCAGTACAAGTATAAAGTAAAATCAACTTCAAATGAATATTCCTCCTATAATATAAAAAGTTATGGGGACCGATACCTACTAAACTAAATATATTTGATTCTTACAAATGCCTATGACTGTTAGTTAATCCACTTTCAGAGTAAAAACTTATGACCATTTTACTGAGGACTATCTGTACTGAAAAAACGGTCATAGTTGCAGTGATGAACATTCAGTACGTAACCTTATTTTGGAAGATTTTTGGGTTCTTAAATCAAAACTTTATTTCAAATCCCTATAGGGAGGATTTATCAAATTCTAAGGTGAAAAATTCTTTATTGAGGTAAGTTCTTGTGTCATCTTCTTCATCTTTTAATCCAATAATATCAAATCATTAAAATAATTATTAATGGCAAAATTATTGGGGATTAGAACCCTATTTCATGAGATTTAAGACAAATCTATAGGTTGGAGTAATATAGTCTTAAATTACTTCTAGATTGTTAACTAACGATTTCTAGCATGAATTTGTTATGCTAAAACATGAAGTTTGATTATTGGGAATCTTGAATTCAGTAAAAATAAAATCTTTAACTTTAAAACTCTATTAATAGAGATGAGTTGAGTATGATAAAACTAGCTAATGGTTAATTGACCATTGAGTAATATTTTAGACCATGGATTAGGAAAAAATTGGTGGGTTGAATTCACAAAGTAGGTATTCAAAAAGTAATTGATTAATAACTCCTATAATTATTTGATTCTAGATGGTTGGACTAATGAATCTATGAATGAAAGGAAATAACTATCTTGGTAAGGCTTGCTTGTTCCAAGATCTTTGATCGAGTTAGGTTATCATTTAATGTGTAGTACACTTGGGTTACATATGTGTAATAACTATATTTTTTATGGGAGACTTCATGTATACACACATAGAGTTTGAATGGATAAAATATGGACATAATATAATAAAGATATAGCTGGATATTGTGTTTTTGTATGGATCCATTGATGAATGTTTGTATTTGTATGACTTACTTTGGTTTACAAGTTTAATATGTGAATGTGAGTAACTCTAGAGGAATTTGGTAATCTTGTAATCTATAAAATTCACCTTTAATACCTTTAAAAGGGTGAATACGATGTTACATGTGTTTAAAATATGAGATATTCTTGCTGAAAGATAGTTAGGAGAATTCATAGTAATAAGAGGATATGGTGTTAGAACTTAAGAACCTAAAGTTTAGTTTATCTAAGTGCTAGAAAGTAAGAGGTGTGAATGTGTAAGGCTCAAGCTAGAATTGTAAGTTGAATAGAGCCGAGTGGTTGAAAATCGAATAATGGAAAAGTGTTTTGAACTCAGTGACAACTGAAGTGTAAGGGTTACTAGTTAGTAACTGAATTTATTAATTTTGAAAAAAAATATAAAAGAAGTTTAGATTGATGAATGAAATAAGTATGTTGAATTAGAGAGTAGATATTGATTTTAATGGAATGTGTAATTCTAAAATAGAAACTTGATTAATTAGTCTTCACAAATGTTTTTGATTGATGATTGAGTTTAATAATGTTCATTTAAATAAGTCATGGATTGATCTTCGGACATACTGTAATTGATGAATATAATTTGATAAGGCCTATATTACAAGCTGTGTAAATTGGTCTTCGAACATACTTGTGATTTCATGTGTTAGTGAATATTTATTATTTATTTAAAATGTGAATTTGATTTTGACTAAATGTCTAGAAAGGTATGTACTTGCATAATTGGTACACTTCATTTCATCTTGGTTGATATTTGATGATGGCATCCATATATTATGATATTGAGATTGAGGTCACAACGATACAGATTGATATTTGAATCGGATACTATATCAATACATATTCATATGAAGAGTGAGAATCACACCGACACAACTAATATTGGGATGGGGTATCATACCGGTATAGGTACAAAGACTGAGTTCATCTCTTGAGGTCGTAATAAGGGTTCCTGAAACCCTAGTATATGTGTGTGTGTGTGTATATATATATACACATTCATTATTTGCATTGGATATGTGATTTTTCATTGACTATTAGTGGCTAAACTGCTTAAGTGTAAGTAGTTTAAATATATGTGATGTGTATTATAGTGTTCCTTCTTACAGAATTGTTGATGTTTTATTTATTATATTAGTTGTGGAAGTTTTTATGATTAATGGTAGTAGAATATAGAGTGAAGGATGTTACGAGAAAGGATTAATATGAGAGGGAGATAAGTGTAGGGAAAAGATTAATATGAGAGGGAGAGAAGCGTAGAGTTGTTGTAACAAGGTGACTGTGTAAGAGATGCGAGTTAGTTTGATTTATGAAATTATTTCAATTAGTCACACTCTGAGTATAAACTAATAATAATGTATAAAAAGAAGATCGGTAAAGTAGGGAGCTAAAGTTTTCCAAGTATGTTAAGTATGTTCAGCTGTTAAGTATTCATATCTGTCATGATCTCTTCTTGATTGCTCTATGTCGTTGTATGTTTTATAATCGTGGTTGATTAATGAAACTCGTTAGTACATGTGGTTGTACTGATACTACACTTATTATATCTCATTTTGAAGATATAGCCATGTTGCAAGTCATTTGGAGTTTTTGTAAGTGCAACAATGATTATTCTTTTGCATCTCCTATCGTTCTACTCTTACATGGATGTTGTGTCTTGAATTGTCCCTCATTTATTTAGTATTGTCGTACTTGTTTATACTAGATTCGAAGGAATTGTGTAATTAAATTTTGAAATGTACTTTATAATAAGTTTTTCTTTTAAATGAAAGGTTTATTATTTACTAGTATTTAAGGTTTTAGTAATATTGTCGTAATAAATAATTGGGTGGTAAGGGTTCTCTTACCTAGAGTAGAGTTGGGTAGGTACCCATACGATTTCATGATTTGAGTTGTAATAGATAATAATAAATAAAAATAAAGGAGAGATCATGAAAGTAATATATACTTAAATAATTAAACATTACCGACACCCTTAAGAATTTTTCAACTCTCGACCTTACCACCTTCTCCTTTTATGCTAGTATTATTAATCTTTTCTTAGAGCGACTAAGAAATCACAATCCATAGAACTGCCATCACTCATGAGAATTCTGGCTCACTACTCTATTCCCTGCTTTTCACCGATAATATTTCCACCTTAATACAAATAATAACAAAACAATAACAATTCTGTAAGAAAGATAATACAACACACTTCACATATATAATTATACATATAGGAAATAAGGTTTACACAACTAAGAGGTACTATATAGTCAAGTAATCATATCCATCACTTACACTTAGTTAGTCATCAATACTTAAAGAATAACCACAAATACAATGCAATAATAAATGCATCCATAAAATATGTACATACATGCTAGGGTTGGCAGGGACTCTTATGAACTGTATGGGATGAGCTCAGCCCATATACCCATAATAGTGTGGTACCTGATCTCAATATCAATTTGTGTCGGTATGATATTCGATATAAATTTCAATCTATGTTAGCATGATACTCCATCCCAATATCAATTTGTGTTAGCATGATACCCAATTTCAATATCAATCTATATAGGTGACACCAGCTTCCAATATCAACTCAACAAGAAAAGCAATACGATTCTCAATGTATAATGAGAATAAATAATTACAAGCATGTCCAAAGGCTGGCCACAAACATTCAATTCAAGTATAAGCACGGTTTCAAATCAAGTCTATAACTACATTTCAATTAACCACACGTACCCAATTATCAAGAATTAATAAAAATTGATTATCGTCTATTTTTATCTAGATTTTTGTATTTACTTAAGGACACTTGTAACATAATGACACGACCCAACCTCGGGCCTTGTCATAATGGGCATACCAAGTCCAACCAAGACTGGGGACCACCCCCTGCTACCCAACCCAACCACCTATATCTAATCTTATATGGGATGAATTTCGTACATATAACAAGATAGCATTATTGTTCTTATTAAGACTCTGGGATAGGGTCACAATCGTGATCCACCCAACTAAGTGCAATTGTAACACACCAACGCCAAATTATACCAAACCAAACCTAGACCATAAACCAAAGAGAATATCAAAACATAATATAAAATCAATCCCAAAATGTAATAGGATGGAACAACCAACAATATAGTCCAATGATGTCAGCCCACCAGCTTATTTCAATGCCAAGGCCGATACCAATAATGATCCCGCCCATACCAACCCCCAGAAGTACCACAAATACTCTATCCAAAAGAGTAAATAAATTTGGTTGGGACATGCCCCCAACCATAGAGAAAACTAATATCCAAAATAAAAGAGAAATGTCAAAATAAATCCATAACATGAACTGATGCCTTCCAAAAAGATAGAAGCTCACCACTTCAATCCAAATGCTGACACCGACTCCGCATGCTAAATAGGAGAAGTAGAATGGTTGGCTCCTATATAGCGTGGACATACATCCACCAGTAGATGGGGTTAGCGAGTGACTACTAGCATGAATATAAAGATAAGGATAAAATAATGTTAGTCATAAAACTAAGTAAAACCATCCATAATGCATACAACCATACATATATAAGTTTTGGGAAAGGGGACCGAGTTTAGCATGCACTTAAAACCTTTACCTGGGCTATTTAGCTTTGTCGTCCTAACCACTCATGGGACATATGGGTTCAGCTCGCCCTGCTGAAAGGGCCCCAATGCATGTAGCTGCATGACCAGGGAATATCCCATGGGATAACTAGTACATCCCCTAATATAAAATATGACACACACACATGTTCATCAAGACCCCTCATATCGACAAATATGAGTTTTCAATTTTAGTCCCCCAGGACCGCCACTATCAACAGCTTAGCTACATACCCCACCATTAATACTCAATTAAAACCATGTCCAAACAATCCATTTACCATTTATTAACCAAGGTCAATATTAGTGGTATCGTCAAACACCCCGTACTTGCAAGTAATATCCATAGCCAAACTATTTAGGTTAAGAGGACCTTAGGCGCCCTTCCATATACCATATTAAATCCACTTGGGAGACTTCCATGTTCTCTACAAGCATAATTATTTAGCCTTTATACTTTTTAATCTATTTAAATCATGCATAAATCCTCTATCCAGGTTAAAACATGCAAGAGTTCCATTAAAAGAAGTCAATGCAATGAACATATCTTTATAAGCATTTTATCAAACACCCTGGGGGCATAATATTATTAAAACTAATTCCAAAAACTGTTAAACCATTACCATGAAATCCAATCGTCCAAAACCACCATTAATGCATACAAAAGCATAATTAAAATCATAGTAAAGCATAACTAAACATTCAATATAAAAACCCCCAATAATATTTAAAAATCATAATCATAAATATAACGCCCCAAGCCTGCTTCCCGGATACCACACAGTGCTTACGACCCCGAAGGACCACAAGCTAATCCATGAATGGTACCTATTGTGAGAAGTGAATAATAACATTAAAATAATATAGAAGTTAGGCTAAAATTCCATAAAGTTCATAATCTGAATACTGATAAATACAGCAACAGATAACAATATCTAAAAACTAAATTGTCTGAACTAGTCTAGTTTGAAAAGCCTCAAACTGAACTATTTGGATATGGAGTTGATGGGACAAGCTCTTAACTAACTTGGACTAATAAAATACAGAATCTACTAGAATACTGAAATAAAAGAATATCCTTAATAGATGAGGACTCACTACTAAATCTGCTACTGTTGACTGAATCTGGCTAAGTGCGGTTAGGAACCAGAACGTCCAAACCTATGATATAAGACATCATAGTGCAAAACAAAAGTATGCGATTAGTACATGGAATATACTAGTATGCTAGATGAGGTAAGGCTAAAATGCATAGGTTCATATGCATGAAAAATTACTGACTGAGTGGTATGAATATAACTGAATGAGGGTACATGAGTAACTAAAACTACTATACATACTGAATATGCAAGACTGTGCATATATATATATACATATTGATATCTGAGTTTACTGATAACTATATTACTAATAACTAGGTGACTATTTCTGATAGTCCTAATTTAGTATAGCTGAACTGAGTCTATACTGAGTTAGTGACTATGTCTGACATTCCTAATTCTGTAGAACTGAGCTGAGTTCTATAGAATTTGAAACTGAAACTAAAATTGTAGGAGGTAATCATCTAACTGACATGCCCCTCTCTGAATAGATTAGGATCCAACCTATAACCCTAGTTGGAAGGGTGTTACTGTGCCATGGGTAAGGACAATTTGAAGAGTCACCCTCATCTGGTAAGTTCCCTAAATGAGAATGGTGGTACCCTCAACGGGCAAGTAAAAACACCTTATCAACACTTAATCAGTAGGTTGATATCTCAACCTATACTGACTGCATAGTTCTAGAATACAAGGACAGCTACTAGGGATTGCACCCTCTACTGGAAGGTGAGGCCCCATCCTTGGGTTTACTTGGTGCAGAATCCTACCCCCAAATAAATACACTGATTATCAGACTAAGCTGAATAGGACTGATACTGAGTTTCACTGAGTTCTATAACTGACTAAGTACTATTGTTTGTCACATTACTGAGACTATTCTGTAACTACTGTAGCTCTAGGTAAACAACTAGATTTCTGGGTATTGAATACCCCTAGGACTCGAAAGCATGGAGAGTAAAGTATGGCATGATCTTAAAAAGTATAACAATAGATACTTGTTAATAATACATTCACCTAGGCATTTTGTCAAACACTTGAGATACATGAACTTGTACATGAATGGGACCACATGATGACATGTCATGATTTATTATTAAATTCACATAGACATTCTATCAAACACATGGGGAGCATGGTTATTTCACATAATATGTCAACACATTACCAACATAGATACAATAATCAATTGTAATTTCAAGGGTTTAACATGGAAATCATATAATTTACCACACATGCTATTTTAATTTCATGAAACTTATAGTAAATCATGGATTGAAACTCAAATAATATCATGAACATGAATACAATCAAATTCAATATAAAATTCATTAAAGCAATCAACTTGTATTTTTAAAATAGGTTATTGAACTCCAAGGGTGGAAGGAAATCCTTGGATGAACACCTAACATACCTTGGTAATCAAATTCGTGAAGATTGATGGTGTGTTCTTGAAGTTTGAATTTGAAATTGAATGCCCTAAGGTTTGTTCTTGAGAGAAAATTAAGAGAGAATCAGTGATTTAGCCTTTAGGGTAGGTTGATCTTGTGTTTTGGGGGATGAATAAGGGTGGGGAAAAGACCCAATTACCTCTCTAGACGTGGTTTTTTAATTACTGAAAATGTGCCTAGTGATGTGCAGACCGATGTGCCGCGTCGATGGTGTCGACACAATGACCAACACTCGACATTGATTTTGCATTGGGTCATATGAATTTTCACTATGACGCTGGTAAAATATATCCGTCGACGCAACGCGTCGAGATTTCATCGACCCACTATTTTGGTCACCCAAACACATTTCAAACGAGGTCTTAAAAATCCAAAACTCACCCAAAATGACCTATTGAAATACCTGATCATGATTCAATCCAAGTATTGACATTTTATTGTCATAAGGGTCAAAAAATAAGATCGCCAAATTATGAAAGCTAAAAAAAATCTAAGTATAAATATTTTGCAAGAATTTCTAAGTTTGGGACCTCTTTTAATGCTCTAAAGGACTGAGTTAAGCTAGGATTTTGTGGGGTCTTACAATATCTCTCCCTTGGGAACATTCATCCTCGAATAAAACTGAATAAGCTGAGAATACTAATAGACTAAGTTTACCTACTGAACATGCACAACTGAAGCGTGATTACACGATTGAAACTATTGATGTACTAAATTTTCATACTTAACATGCATAACTGAAGCATGAATGAATTCAAAATACATGACACATGACTGAGTTGTTTCATGAAGGAATGCATGTGTAATACCCCCGAACTTTTCCTTAAGCTTAACTTTATCTCTAGAAGGCTAAGGAATGACTTCCTAAGTGTGTAACATTTAAACCATATAGAATTTCCCTAATTTCTTCTTTTTATCATATGGAAAACTTAATTAGCTTTCCAATGATATAAGATCCACCCAACTCTGATAACTGGGAAAGAAGTTATGGCAAATTTAAGTCCTAGTAGTAAAGCAGCATCATTTTAGTGTGTGGCGTGTCGTGGAGAGGGTCTATTTGAGAATTGTCAATTTCTAGTGGAACTCCACGATAGTGGCACATCGCGCTAAATTTCAAGGTCCCAACCAGTGGGACAACGCGATAGCACCGCATTGTGGTGACCCCTAGAATCCCATTTGTTAAATTCCAATGAGCCACCGCGATAGTGGCGCGTCGCAGTGGCCAATAAAATCGGGTTTTTTGGTTTAATTTTTCCAGCTTTGAACAGAAGTTAAAAAGGACACTTTGGACTTTTTCTGAACCTATTAAATCATCCAAAAATTTGATCTAAGGTCATTACAAGTGCCTTGTATGACTTTTCTCAAGATTTCTCTCAACAAAAAACCCTAAGTACCCAAAACCTCTTCCAAGGATCTCAAGAATTCACCATAGTTTTTCCAAATTGAGTCAAGATTTAAGGTTCCCAAGTCAAGGTCTTCAAGAACCCTCATCCAAAAGTACAAGAAAGAGTCTCAAGAAAGTTTATCTACCCAAGTTCATAACCTGAGGTAATATGGGGTTTGAGCAAGAACATTTTTTTCATTCTTGTGCTCAAAGATTTGATTTTTATAAATGAATTTCATGTTTTTACAAGTGGGTCATACCCAAATTATTTTATTTTGAGAATATGAATTGATAAGTTGTTCAAGTTTTGAATTGCATGATTATTTAGCTTATTTATTAGTTGAATTGATAATTCATGCTATAAATTGCACATTCCTATGTTGATGTGATATCTTCAAGTGTTTCTGAGATTGGTGTCATGAATTAAGCTTTATTGTGAATTTTTGATCCTCTAAGAATATACATGCCTTAAGTTCAAGGATGAATTATTGATACTTTCTAAAGTGTTTTAAGGATTGTATTGGTATTTCCATGCTATTAAATTTTTAAAGCTTATTAGTAATAGTCTACCAAAGTTTCAAGAAAAGGGTTGATCGCTAAAGAGAAGCATAGTTGGCTTCCATTATATATTTCTGAGTTGTTTAAGGTGGATTTTTCTTAAAAGTTCTAAGCTTAAGTAAGGGAGTAGTATTTAGCACCAAGTTGGGCTTGATTCCAAGGTCTCATGCCCCAGAACCACGAGCCATCATAGGATTTGATTTACCACAAGAGGATTAAGCTAGTGATCACTAAAAAGTAGAAGGTTCTACTGTGATGACAAGGATAGAATAGCTCTCCCAAATGTGGGGAAGATGTTGGACTCCATGTAGCTCACATGGTTTATGTCGGTTAGAAGAAACTTCCAAGTTTTCTAGAGTCTCAAGTCTTAAAGTTCTAAAGGTTTTAAGTCCTTGAGTTTCATAAAAGTTCCTTGTTTTCAAAAGACTAAAGTGTATGTTCTAAAAGTTGTTGTTTTAAGAGTTCAACTAGTTTACAAGCTTAAGATCAAAGAAAGAATACAGATTTAGAAAAAGTGTAATAGCTCATGTGATTTATACTACATGTTTCATTATTCATGATTTATGAGAGTTTTATTCAAGATATGAGAGTCATCTATAATACCATGTGTGTTTTCTATAAAGATTTATTGTATTGATATTTAGCTGCATACACCCCCCACATACTCGGTACATTCCCAAGTGTTAATCCACATATACGTTTGTGTTCTACATTATCCCATAATGTAGGTTCAGGTACTCAGTCCCAGCAGCGTCAATGATCTTGAGTACTTTTATCTACATCTCTACTGTGGTGAGTCCTTCTGGTTTGAGGACCTATCTCCAGACACTTCAGTATTTTTAGTAGTTGTTCTGTTGCTTTCAATTCAGTTTGAATCAGTTAGTTTATTTTGTAGTAGAGGCTTTGTTTGACTAGATGGTTAGTATATTTAGTTTTGCAGTATTTTATTACCTTTACAGTACTCATTCAGATTTCAGTTAGACATGATATGACATGACTCCTTATTTTGCTCTCATTATCTCTAAGTAAGCTTTATACTATGTAGTAGGCTCAAAGGGTTATCTTGGGGCTACTTGTATCCTTAAGTACCGTATGACTCTCCGAGATAGTATTTCGTGGTGTTACAAACTTAGTATCAAAGCCTAAGGTTTAAGGAGTCCTAGGGAGTCTGACAAGCCATGTTAAGTAGAGTCTTCATCATCGGTCTGTAGCTCGCCACATCTATGAGCAAGAGACTACCAGATGTTTTAGGAAAAAGTTGTTTCTTTATTTCAGATTCTATCATGCCTACAGTTATCTCTCCCAACTTTTGATTTGTGCTCTGTTATTTCAGAAAATGCCTCCCCAAAGAGCGAATGCCCACAGAAACAAAAATGAGCAACCCTAACCTGTTGATCCCTTGAATGATACTATGTCTCATGTTGAGTTTCAGGCATCCTTTTAGGTATTATCCCAAGAAGTTACCGTGAATGCTCAGGTCAATAACTAGGCCGCAGTTCTGCCTCAACAAGAAGGTTATTTATATGCTTCTAAGATCCGTGATTTCATGAGAATGAACCCGCCAAATTTCTATAGGTCGAAGGCAGGTGAGGACCTATAATTGTATCTTGAGGAGGTAAGAAAGATCACCCAAGTAATCCGTGTCTCAAAGGAAGAAAGTATTGAGTTGGTGTCTTACAGGTTGAAAGACATTGCTTATGGTCGGGTTGTTGCATGGAAGAAGAATAGAGGGGGAGATACAGTCTTTACTACTTGGCAGGTATTCCAAGATGCCTTCTTGGACAAGTTCTTTCTGCTGGAGATATGGGACTCAAAGATAGAGGAATTCATGAACTTGAGGCAACACTTCATGGCTGTTAAGGAGTATTGCCTTAAGTTCAACCAGTTATCCAAATATGCTCCTGATTTGATTTTTGACACTCCAGATAGTATGAGTAAGGTCATGACTAGAGTATCTAGACTGGTGTTAAAAGAGTGTAGGACTGCTATTCTCAATAGGGACATAGATCTTGCTAGGATAATGATTCATGCCAAGCAAATAAAAGCAAACAAGATAAAGAAAAGAGATAGAGTGAGGGGAAACAAGAGTGCTAGATTCAAGTAGCATGAGTATGGTCAGGCTAGATCCCATGGAGGGAACCATCCACAGTTTCAGAGTTGTTCATCTATGCCAACACCTTCGTCAGCTAGTGCTCTTGCATCCATAAATAGGCAAGAATAAGGGAACAGGCCTTCTATGTCCAAGTCCCAGAACAGTGTAAGTAACAGACCTAATTATCCTCCATATGCTAAGTATGGTAGGACCTATCCGAGCGAGTTTTTTGCCGAACAAAGGGGTTGTTTTGGTTGTGGAAAGTTGGGCCACAGACTTAGAAAGTATCCACATGTCGGGAAGGGGAACAAAGATATGCAACCTAAGACTCAAGATAATAGTGCCCCAACTCCTTTAGCCCATCCAGCTCCTCCTCAGGGCGCTTCTTCCATTACTACTAGCGATTAGTGCCAGAACTGGTTCTATGCCTTACCATCCCATCAGGAGCAGGAGGATTCTCTTAATGTTGTTACTGGTATGATCCACGTCTTTTACTTTGATGTTTATGTGTTTTTGGACCCCAGGTCAAGTTTTTCTTATGTGACCCCACTTGTAGTTGTGAGTTTTGAAATAAGTCTTGAAAAGATTCCTGAGTTTTCCCTAGTTTCTACTCCAGTAGGGGAGTCAGTTATTGCTAAACAAGTATATAAAAAGTGTCCTATTCCTGTTCTTCATAGAGTCATACTTACTGATTTGATAGAGTTAGACATGGTGGATTTTGACCTTATTCTGTGTATGGATTGGCTTTATTCCTGCTATGCATCTATAGACTATCGTACCCATTTGATTAAGTTTCAATTTCTGGATGAGCCATTCTTCGAGTGGTCCAGGAGTTTAGTATCTCCCAAAAGTCATTTTATATCCTATCTCAAAGCTAGAAAGCTAATATCCAAAGGCTGCATTTATCATCTAGTTCGAGTTAAGGACACTAGGTTCGAGGCTCCAACCATTCAGTAAGCCAACATTGTTAATGAGTATCCTAATGTTTTTCTGGAAGATCTCCCAAGGGTATCTCCCGATAGAGAGATAGAATTTGGGATTAACCTTCTTCCCGACTCTTAGCCTATTTCTATTCCTCCCTACCATGTGGCACTTGTAGAGCATAAGGAGTTGAAAGAGCAACTCAAAAATCTTTTAGACAAAGGTTTTATAATGCACAATGTGTTACCTTGGGGTGCACCTATTCTATTTGTATGAACGAAAGATGGTTCTTTGCGTATATCATTGACTACCGTTAGCTTAATAAGGTCACAGTCAAGAATAAGTATACTCGTCCGAGAATTGATGACCTATTTGATCAATTGCAAGGTGCGAGTTATTTCTCAAAGATAGACCTTAGATCCGGCTATCATTAACTTAAAGTAAGGGAGTGTGATATCCTAAAAATAGCCTTCTGAACCCGTTATGGTCACTTTGAGTTTCTAGTCATGTCTTTCAGGCTAACCAATGCTCCAGCGGCTTTCATGGACCTCATGAATTGAATGTTCAAGAAGTATCTTGATATTTTTGTCATAGTGTTCATAGATGATATCCTTGTTTACTCTTGTACTGAGAATCACCATGCGGATCATCTTAGTATTATTTTACAAACTCTTAGAGATCATCAGTTGTTCACCAAATTTAGCAAGTGTGAATTTTAGCTAAGGTTAGTATCTTTTCTAGGTCGTATTATTTTAGCTGAAGGTGTTAAAGTTGATCCCTAAAAGATAGAAGCTGTAAGAAATAAGCCCAGATCTATCTCTCCATCAGACATTAGGAGTTTCTTAGGTCTAGCTAGCTACTACCATCGTTTTATTGAAGGTTTCTCTTCTATTACATCCCCCATGACCCATTTGACCCAAAAGAAAGTTAAGTTCCTTTGGTCAGATTCCTGTGAGAAGAGTTTTCAGGAGTTGAAGACTCGACTCACCTCAGCCTCTGGGTTGACTTATCCTGATGGTACGAAGAGCTTTGTGGTACATTGTGATGCCTCTATAGTTGGTTTGGGTTGTATGTTGATGCAGAGAGGTAAGGTTATAGCCTATGTTGCTAGACAGTTGAAGCCACATGAAAAGAACTACCCAACCCATGATCTTGAATTAGCTGCTGAGGTTTGTGCTTTGAAAATCTGGAGGCACTATCTTTATGGTGTTTATGTTGATGTGTTTACTGATCACAAATCCCTACAATATGTGTTTTCTCAGATAAAGTTGAACCTTAGACGAAGGAGGTAGTTAGAATTGCTAAAGAATTATGATATAAGTGTATTGTATCACCTGGGCAAGGCCAATGTAGTGGTGGATGCCCTTAGCAGGTTTTCTATGGGCAGTACTGCCCATGTAAAGAAGGGTAAGAAAGAGTTAGCTCGTGATGTGCTTTGTCTGGCTAGATTGAGTGTTAGGTTGCTTGATTCTACTGAGGGGAGTATTTTGGTACAGAGTAGTTCTGAATCCTCTTTATCTTCGAAAGTGAAGGAGAAGCAAGACTTTGATGCTAGTTTGGTCAGAATGAAGGAGTCAGTTAAAGACCAAAAGGTAGAGGTTTTCTCCTGGGAGGAGATGGGGTATTGAGGTTGCAGGATAGATTGTGTATTCCTTGGGTTGATGATCCGAGGCAGAGAACTATGACTGACGCGTATGGCGCGCAATATTCTATTCATCCCGACACTACCAAGATATACAACAATTTGCGGGAAATCTATTAATGGAGTGGAATGAAAAGGGATATAGTAGAGTTTGTGGAAAATTGTATGATGTGCCAACAAGTTAAGTAGAGCACCAAATACCTGGTGGTGTAATACAAGAATTTGGTATACCCACTTGGAAGTGGGAAGAGGTGAATATGGATTTCGTGACCGATTTACCTCTTTTACATCATCACCATGATTCTATTTGGGTTGTTGTAGACAGGCTGACTAAGTCAGTGCATTTTTTGCCCGTGCATACATTCTATACAGCTGAAGATTATGCTAGATTGTATATTCAAGAGTTGGTCAGATTGCATGGAGTTCCCTTGTCTATCATCTCAGATAAGGGTACTTAGTTTACTTCTCAGTTTTGGAGGGAGCTCTAGAAGGGTCTTGGTACCCAAGTTGATTTGAGTTCCATTTTTCATCCATAGACAGATAGTCAGACTGAGAAGACCATTCAAACTTTGGAGGATATGTTGAGAGAATGTTCTCTTGACTTCAAAGGTAGTTGGGATGATCATTTACCATTGATTGAGTTGCGTATAACAATAGTTACCATGCAAGCATCAAGATGGCACCATTTGAGGCTTTGTATGGTAGAAGATGTAGATCACCCATAGGTTGGTTTGAAGTAGGTGAGGCTACTTTAATTGGACCTCATGCAGTGTTTGAGGCTATGGAGAAGGTAAAGTTCATTAGAGAAAGGTTGAAGACAGCCCAGAGTCTTCAGAAGTCATATGCAGATGTAAGAAGAAGAGACCTTAAGTTTAAAGTTAATGACTTGGTGTATCTAAAAATCTCGCTTATGAAAGAGGTGAAAAGGTTTGGTAACAAAGGGAAGCTTAGTCCCTGGTATGTTGGCCCCTATAAAATTCTAAGTCATGTGGGAAGAGTAGTCTATGAACTTGAGTTACCCGCGGAGTTGTCAACTGTGCATCCTATCTTTCATGTCTCCATGCTTAAGAAGCACATTGGTGATTCCGTTGTTGTGGATCCTTCAGAGAGCCCAGATATCCCAACTAGCCTTTCATTTGAAGAGATTCCAGTTGAGATTCTAGACCACCAGATCCGTAGACTGAGGAACAAAGAGGTTCCCTTGGTCAAAGTGTTGTTGTGAAACCAGTTAGTTGAGGGCGCTACTTGGGAAGCCGAGTCAGATATGAGATCCAAGTACCCGCACCTATTCTTCGCAAGTTCTGATCAAGCCGAAGGTATCATTCTTCCTTTATTCAACCCCTTTCTAACAAAGTTACAATTATATAGCTGTTCTTAAAATAAGTTCATGCATTCTCCAAAGTATTCAAGAGTTTAGAATGATAGAGAGTCCGTTTAGCAAGTTTCTTCAGCTATGCATACTCAGTTTCCTCTGTACTCTTAGATTGATGAGCATCATTCGAGGATGAATATTCCCAAGGGAGAGATATTTTAATACCCCCGAACTTTTCCTTAAGCTTAATTTCATCTCTAGAAGGCTAAGGAATGATTTCCTAAGTGTATAACATTTAAACCATATAGAATTTCCATAATTTTGACTTTTTATCATGTGGGAAATTTAATTACCTTTCCAACGATATATGATCCACCAAAATCCAATAACCGGGAAAGAAGTTATGGCAAATTTAACTCCTAGTAGTAAATTAGCATCACTTTAGTGCTTGGAGCGTCGCGGAGAGGGTCTATTTGACAATTATCAATTTCCAGTGGAACTCCACAATAGTGCCGCATCGCGCTGAAGTTCCAGGTCCCAACCAGTGGGACAACGCGATAGCACTGCGTTGCGGTGACCTCCAAAATCCCATTTGTCAAATTCCAGAGAGCCACCGCAATAGTGGCGCATTGCGGTGGCCCATAAAATTGGGTTTTCCCATTAAATTTTTCAAGATTCGTACATAATTTAAAAAGGAAACTTTAGACTTTTTCCATGCCTCTTAAATCATCGAAAACACCTGATCTAAGGTCATTACAAGCACCTTATATGACTTTCCTCAAGATTTCTCTCAACAAAAAACCCTAAGTACCCAAAACCTCTTCCAAGGATCTCAAGAATTCACCATAGTTTTTCCAAATTGAGTCAAGATTCGAGGTTTCCAAGTCAAGGGCTTCAATAACCCTCATCCAAAAGTATAAGAAAGAGTCTCAAGCAAGTTTATCCACCCAAGTTCATTACCCGAGGTATGTGAGGTTTGAACAAGAGCACTTTTTTTGTTCTTATGTCCAAAGATTTGATTTTTATAAATGAATTTCATGTTTTTACAAGTGGGTCTATACCCAAATTGTATTATTTTGAGAATATGAATTGATAAGTTGTGCAAGTTTTAAATTGCGTGATTATTTTGCTTGTTTATGATTTGAATTGATAATTCATGATATAAATTGCACTTTCCTATATTGATGTGATATCTTCAAGTGTTTTCGAGATTGGTGTCATGAATTAAGATTTATTATAAAATTGTGATCCTTTAAGAATATACATGCCTTAAGTCCAAGGATGAATTGTTGATACTTTCTTAAGTATTTCAAGGAGTGTATTGATATTTCCATGTTGTTAATGTTTTAAAGCTTATTGGTGATAGTCTATCAAAGTTTCAAGAAAAGAGTTGATTTTATTCCTAAGCTAAGAAAGAAAATCCACACCATTTGATTTAAGCTAATGGGAAGCATAGTTGGCTTCCATTGCATATTTCTGATTTGTTTAAGGTGGATTTTTCTTAAAAGTTCTGAGCTTAAGTAAGGGAGTAGTATTTAGCACCGATTTGGGCTTGATTCCAAGGTTTTATGCCCTAGAACTATGAGCCACCGTAGGATTTGATTTACCCAAAGTGTGTTAATCTAGTGATCACTAAAAAGTAAAAGGTTCTACTCTGATGAAAAAGATAGAACAAATCTCCCCAATGGGGGAAAGACATTGGACTCCATGTAGCTCACATGGTTTATGTCAGTTAGAAGAAACTCCCAAGTTTCCTAGAGTCTCAAGTCCTAAAGTTCTTAAGGTTTTAAGTCCTTGAGTTTCATAGAAGTTCCTTCTTTTCAAAAGACTAAAGTTTATGTTCTAAAAGTTGTTGTTTTAAGAGGTCAACTAGTTTACAAGCTTGAGATCAAAGAAAGAATATAGATTTAGAACAAAGTGTAATGGCTCACGTGATTTATACTACATGTTTCATTATTCATGATTTATGAGAGTTTTATTCAAGCTATGTGAGTCATCTACAATACCATGTATGTTTTCTATAAAGATTTATTGTATTGATATTTAGTTGCATACACCCCCGTATACTCAATACATTCCCAAGTGTTGATCCACATATACGCCTGTGTGATACATTGTCTCATAATGTAGGTTTAGGTGCTCAGTCCCAACAGTGTCAATGATCCTGAGTACCTTTATCTACTTCTCTACTGTGGTGAGTCCTCATGGTTCGAGGACCTATCTCCAGACACTTCAGTATTTTTAGTAGTTGTTCTGCTGCTTTCAATTCAGTTCGAGTCAGTTGGGGATCTGTCCCAAGAGCTCTCTTATTTTTTTAGTAGTAGAGGCTTTGTCAAACTAGATGGTCAGTATGTTTAGAATTGCAGTATTTTTTTTCTTTTACAGTACTCATTTGGATTTCAGTTAGATATGATATGTCATGACTCCTTATTTTGCTCTCATTATCTCTAAGTAAGCTTTATACTAAGTAGCAGGTTCAAAGGGTTAGCTTGGTGCTACTTGTAGCCTTAAACACCATGTAATGCTTTGGGATAGGATTTTAGGGCGTTACAACTTGATATAAGGATGTTATGGAACAAAAATCGATACCAATTTTGTAAAGGTAATCTGAGCATTGAACTGAGTAAATTCAAGGAAAACTGTTACCTTAAGTTGAGTCTGAGTTTATGGAGAAGAGGTGAGGATACTTGGTCTGCATATCTACTTTATCTTCCCAAGTAGCTCTCTCAACGGACTGATTTTGCCAAAGAACTTTGACTTAAGGAACTTCTTTGTTCCTCAGTCTGCAAACCTGATAATCAAGTATTTTAACTGGGACTTCATCATAAGAGAGACTGTTCTGAATGTATATACCCTCTATAGGGATTACAACTGCTAGGTCACCAATTCATTTCTTAAGCAAGAAGACGTGAAACACTGGGTGTATTAAAGTTAATTCTGAAGGCAACTCAAGTTCATAAGATACCTTTACAAAATGGCTGAGAATTCAGTAAGGATCGACATATTAGGGAATGAATTTCTCCTTCTTGCCAAACCTCTTCACTCCTTTCATAGGGGAGATTTTCAAATACACATAATCACCAATCTCAAACTCAAGATATTTTTTTCGCACATCAGCATACGATTTGTATCAGCTCTGAGCTGTCTTAAGCCTTTCCCTGATCAATTGAACTTTTTCTAAAGCATCAAATACCAAGTCAAGCCCTACCACTGCGGCCTCACCCACTTCAAACAAACCTATGTGAGATCTACATCTCTTCCCACAGAGCACCTCAAATGGAGCCATTTGAATGCTGGAATGAAACCTATTATTATCGCAAACTCAATCCAAGGCAAGTGGTCATCCCTACTACCCTTAAAGTCGATGGAACACGGTCTTAACATATCTTCTAGAGTCTGAATGGTCCTTTATGCTTGACCATTTGTCTGAGAGTGGAAGGCTATATTGAGGTAAACTTGGGTACCAAGACCTTTTTTAAAGGCTTTCCAGAAATGAGAGGTGAACAACCTACCTCTATCTGAAATGATAGACAATGAAACTCCGTATAATCTAACCAACTCTCTAACATAGAGCTTGGCATAATCCTCGACTGAATAAAAGGTCTGAACAGGCAAGAAATGAGCTGATTTGGTCATCCTATCCACAATGACCCAAACCAAATCATTCTTGCGACAAGTATAGGGCAAACCCATCACAAAATCCATGTTCAGCTCCTCCCACTTCCAAGTGGGAATACTGAACTCCTGTATAGCTCTACTAGGCTTTTGATGCTTGATCTTAACCTGCTGATGTGTCAAATACTTAGCTACAAATTCTGCAATGTCTCTCTTCATCCCACTCCACTAATAGACTTTCTGTAAGTCGTGGTACATCTTGGTGACCCTGGGTAAATCGAGTAGCATGCACCACGTGCTTCTGCAAGAATCCATTGTCTCACGCCATCCACACATGGCACACATAGTCTATCATGGCAGTATAATACACCATGTCCCCCTTGGGAGAAAACCTCTACTTTTTTTATCTCTGACCGACTCTTTTAGTTTAACTAAACTGGGATCCTTGTCATACTTTTTTTTACTTCAGAAACTAGAGATTATTTCAAATTGTTCTACACCCATGCACTACCCTCTGCTGAATCTACTAAGCGGACACCTAGTCGGGCAAGATGATGAACTTCCTGAACAAACTTTTTCTTACCATCCTCCATGTTAGCAGCACTAACTATAGAAATCCTACTGAGAGCATCATTCACTACATTAGACTTGCTTGGATGATACAGAACAATCATGTCATAGTCTCTCAATAACTCTAACCACCTTATCTGATGTAGGATCAGGTCTTTCTAAAAAAATACATACTACAGGATTTTATGGTCTGTGAACACATCAACATGTACTCTATACAATTAATGCCTCCAAATCTTTAAGGCAAACACCACAACTGCTAACTCAAGATCATGAGTGGGTTAGTTCTTTTTATATGGCTTAAGCTGTCTAGAGGCATAGCTATGACCTTAACCCTCTGCATCAAAACAAATCCCAAACCAACTCTGGAAGCATCACAATTTACCATAAACCCATCTGAACCATCTAGTAAAGTCAAAACTGGTGTTGTAGTGAGTTGAGATTTTAACTCCTGAAAACTCTTCTCATAAGAATCTGACCACTGGAACTTGACTTTATTATGAGTCAATCAGGACATAGGGGGATGTAATAGACAAAAACCCTTCCACAAACCATCGGTAATAGCCAACCAAACTCAAGAACCTCCTGATATCTTACAAAGAGATTAGTTTGGGCCAGTTTCTCACTACCTCGATCTTTTGAGGGTCAACTCTAATGCCATTACCGAAAATGATATGACCAAGGAAAGCTACTGACCTTAGCCAAAAATCACATTTAGTGAATTTGGCGAATAAATGATGGGCTCTGAGGGTCTGTAACACTATTCTGAGTAGTCTGCATTATCATGTTCATTGCAGGAGTAGACTAAAATGTCATCAATGAAGACTATGACAAACATGTCCAAGTACTACTTGGACACACGGTTCATCAAGTCCATGAATGCAGCTGGGGCATTGGTAAGACCAAATGACATGACTATTAATTTGAAGTGACCATATCGAGTCCAAAAAGTTGTTTTCGAAATGTCACATTCTCTAACTCTGAGCTGATAATAGCCTGATCTGAGGTCTATCTTAGAAAAGTAACTGGAAAACTGAAGTTAGTTAAATAAGTCATAAATTCTGAAAAGTGGATAATTATTCTTGACCGTGAATTTGTTCAACTAATGACAATCAATACATATTCTAAGAGAACCGTCTTTCTTACTCATAAATAAAAATGGTGCACCCCAAGGGGATACACTGGGTCTGATGAATCCCTTATCTAGGAGATCCTTCAACTATTCTTTTAACTCTTTGAGTTCTACTGGATCCATTCTGCATGGTGGGATTGAGATAGGCTGAGTATCAGGAAGAAGGTTTATTCCAAAGTTAATTTCCCTCTCGGGAGGAACTCCAGGAAGATCTTTGGGAAACACATATATAAATTCACATGCTACTGGAACTGACTCAAGACTAGGAGTCTCAGAACTAGAATCCTTAACTCAAATAAGATGGTTAACACACCCCTTGGATATCATATTCCTCGCTCTAAGGTAGGAAACAAGCGGACCCCTAAGTGCTAAAGTACTACCCCTTCATTTAAGGAAAGTTTCATTCAGAAACTGAAAAAAAACAATTCTATTTTAGCATTCAACTGAAGCATAGCATGAATGGATCTAATCCATGCCAAGAACTATGTTAAAATCCATCATCTCTAAATGTACTAAGTCTGCTGAAGTGACTTTAAGAGATATCATAACCGAACAGTTCCTATATACCTGTTGGGCTATGATAGACTTACCCACTAGGGTAGAGACTGAGAAAGGCTCTGCTAGGATTTTGGGACTGACTCTAAAGTCAACAGCTATATATGGAGTTACAAAGGGCAAATAAGCTCCTGGATCTAGCAAAGAGTAAACATGTAAATGATAAACTTTTAACGTACCAGTGACCATGTCAGGAGAACTTTCTTGTTCCTATCGGGACTGAAGTGCATAGAGTCTATTTGGGCATTTCCCACTGGTGGCATTGGAAGCGGTACCGTACTGATTCGGGCGATCGGACTGAGCTGAAGGATGATTGTACTGACCCTGAGAACCTGACTGAGGACAATCACTGATTCTATGGCCTGGCTTGCTATATCCACTACAAAAAAAACTATGTTTAGCGATAAAATTTACTGACAGACCAAATTTTATCACTATATAACGACGAATTAGCAATGGATATTTCAATTTGGTCGCAGACATAGCAGTCCAATTTTTTGATATGTTATTAGCAATGAATCAGTGATGTAATTGTAATTCCGTCACTAAATAATAGCGGGAAAAGTTGGCACCTAAATTTAGTGATGGATTAGCAACAAAATGTTAGTCTCTATGTTAATTATTTTGTAGCAACGGATTTAGCAACAAACATTCATCGGTGCCCTTCATTTTAAAAAAAAAAGTATTTTATTTAGCGACCAATGAAGCCATCGTAAAATATTAATTTTTATTTTCTAATTAATTATTTTTAGTATAGAAAGGGAGGGAATAAGGTTAGGATATTAATATTATTCTTGATTTCTTTGACATTCACGCCTCTCACTCTCTCTTAGTCACATCTCCATCTCTGATCTCATGCCCTCTCAGTGCCGAAGATCTCATATCTCCGATCTCCTATCTCCTATCTCCTATCTCATATCTTATATCTCCATCTCCGATCGTAAATTGAAGGTCAAAACTCAAAAAATTTCAAGTAACCCTTTTTCTCTATCTCATTTGCATGTTCAATTTCTGTTGTTATTGATAGTATTCTAGTTTCTACTTCATCTTCACTTTCTATCTAATCCCGATCTTGTCAAATGTCACTGTTATTGCCTCTTGAAAGCTGAATAGCTATTGTTGGTCCATCCTTTGTTATCCTACACATCAAAACTTGTCCCATTTTCCCTCGCATACTCTCTTTCTTACACACACTGTGAATAAATCAAGAGATGAGCCATTTTCATCACTTACAACTTTATTTTCTGCTAGTCTTATTCTTTCTCTGAACAGCAGAAGGTTTTCACTTTCTGGGGTTCCTCAATAGCCTAAAGAAAAGATTTTTATTCTATTTTCTTACGTGATTAAGTTAGCATGTGGCTCTAGTGTACAAATGATTTTGCTTTTTGAAATGTCATAAAGAAATAAAGAATCTAGTAATCAAAGATTCAGTCAATATACTTTTCTTTTCTTTCACTTTTTAGCTTACTAGAGTGTACTATAACCAGTTCTAACTGTTTTCCTAAACGGTAGTTCATTCCGTGTAAGTTGAAGACATTCTGGGTATTGTTGTTTGCGTTTTCTATGAAATAATTTCTTTTGTTGCCTTCAAATTGTACTGCTTATTTGGTTTGTTTGGAGAGGATGGAGTATCATGCTCGTAGTATAAGACTTGATTAGTAATTAGTATTATTACTATGTTTAAAATTTGAACTTAATTTTCAAATGTATAAATGTTACTTTGGTTGGATTTTTCTATTTTATTTGTGCTAGACTAGTAGCTGTTTGCAAGGCATAGTTATACTCATATGCTTCTGCATTATTTGCTTATGTTTGGAAATATTTGAATGTTAATGGTTTAACCCAATAACAGAATTGATAACAATCAATAACCAATAAACCGATAACCAATAAGCCGATATCTTAATGGTTTAGCTTTATTACAAACTGATAATAAATATGTCAAACCGATAATCTTCAAATCCAAATTGAACCGCCCCATATGCAGCCCTAGAGGGTTGCTTAAATTTAGTATTCCATAATACTTCTATATCCCAAGGAAGCTCTGAAATATATGAGAGGAATAGTTTTAAATTTTAGTAAATAGTAGTAACGATATAAAGAAATTGTGGTCAACGATCTATGGTCCCACGGTACATCTGATTGTATCACATAAATTGAATGACTTGACATTGATGCATCATATACTCATGAAATGCTCTCATTCTCTTTGTTGATCATTTATCTAGAATAAAGATAAATGTATTTGAGCGTCTACGTCGATTGCATTGTTTATACTATACTTTTGACAGTTTCCTTTTCAATTCTTTATCTTCTTGAGTGAAAATAATTAAGTTTATAAAACTTGTACCACTTATTAATAAGGAACAATCCACATACTATAAACAAGAAAAAGTAAGCATCTACACACGTAAAGAAAGACAATAGTACTGTTGTTTTAATTTGAAATTAATGCTGCTCCTACACTTTGAGAAAATGTACCTTCAAAACTCAAGGGGTCTTGATCAATTGAAATTTTGGAGAATGAAACAAATCTAAGAAAGACCTTATGCCTAAGAACTTTAATGTTCAAGTTGAAATACTTATTTGAGTCACTTATGTTTCAGGTGTCCTTTTACTGGAATTGGTGCGATGAAGTTGTAGATTGGTGGTAAAATAAGTGGAGTATTGTACTCAATTGGGTGTGTTTTTAAACTTTGTTTCAACTTTTTTATTTTTCTTGCTAAGCTTGTTGGCTTCTTGATTATGTTTGTAACTTATTTTTGATATTAAGCATGTAGCAAAAAATTTGTTGTTAAAATAGAAGTATGTATCACTTTTATCTTATTTTTAAGGTAAACTAGTTTTGTTTTCTACTTTAAGAGCATAAGTTTGAATAATTTAGTGAAACTATTTAAGTGTCAATTGACCAACTTAATTATGCTTTCTTTGCTAACTAGTTCTTTATATAGAGTCTGATCATACATTATCACTAATTAAGATTTCCAACAAGGTTAATTATTAATTAAGACTAATTGTCGTGTTTCTTATTAAGCTGGTTAATTATCACTGATTATTTTTTTTTATTTCAACCTTAATAGGAAGATGAATAATCTAGAGCGTAGTTGGATGTATAAGAGGTTAGATGGTCGGGGGGTTTATACTCTAGATTTGTAATCGGGGTGGATGAATTTATTCAATTTGCATGTTCTTAACCAAATCATATGAGTGGTGAAAAAGTTAGATGTCCATGTGAAAAATGTCAGAACTATAAATTCATGGATGTTGAAACTGTTAAATGTCACCTTTGTCAATCTGGATTTATTAAGAACTATTTTATTTAGAAGCATCAAGGGGAAAGAGATGATATAAGTGGGATTTCTTATGGTAATGCATTGCATGGTGGTGGTCAACCTGTATTCGGAGAGAATTCATACCAACAAATGATTTTGGATGCAGCTGGTCCTAACTTTTCTCAGGGTTCAAGATGGCAATCTTATAGCAATAGTGAACCCGGGTCATCTCATCCATTTCAACATTCAATAGAGGAAGATCCTAATCCCGTGTCCAAAAAAATTTTATGATTTGCTAGATGCTGCTGATGTAGAATTATATCCTGGTTCATCCCTCTCTCAACTTGCAGTTGTCTCTCAAATATTGAATATTAAAATTTAGAACAATATGTTGCATAGAGGCTATAACCAAATGATGCAATTGCTTAAGGAGTCTTTACCTGAAGATAACATCATGCTTAATAGCTATTATCAGACGAAGAAGTTAGTGCGTAGCTTAGGTTTGCCAGTTTGTTGTATTGGGGTGATGATGCTGAACACCTTACATCTTGTAAATTTTGTAGCAATCCAAGGTATAAGCATTGTGTGGCTCTCGTAAGATGAAATTGGTCCCTTACAAGAGAATGTATTATTTTCCTTTGATTCTGAGACTGCAAAGATAATATTCATCCCATGCTATAGTTGCTGACATGAGATGGAATCATGAGCACAAAAAAGAGGATGGTGTGTTGTGCCATCCATCAGATTCTGAGGCTTGGAAGCACTTTAATGAAACTCATCTCTTTTTTGCCGCTGAACCAAGAAATGATAGGTTGGGGTTATGTAGAGATGGTTTTTAACCATTTAATCAGTCTGGAAGAAAATATTCTTCGTGGCCAGTGATTATCACTCCAGGAATGTGCATAAAAGAGGCTTATATGTTCTTAACAATCATTGTTCGAGGTCCCAACAATCCCAAACATAAAATTGATATTTATTTGCAACCTTTAATAAAGGAATTGACCTTGTTGTGGGAGACAGGTGTGGAAGCATTTGACATCTCAAAAAGGCAAAACTTTCAATTAAGGGCAGCTTTGATGTAGACAATTAGTGACTTTCCTGCATATTCTATGTTATTGGGATGGAGTACTGCGGATAAATTAGTATGTCCTTATTGTATGGAGGAAACACAATCTTTTAGATTATAGTATAGAAGAAAACAATTCTGGTTTGATTGCCACAGAATGTTCCTTGACCAACATCACCCATTTAGGAGAGATCAAAAGAACTTTCTTAAAGGCCAGACTGTCAAAAGACCTCCCCCAACAAATAGAACAGGAGAGAAAATTTTGGACCAGATTTGTAATTTAGGGATAAGAAATGTTACAGAGTTAGATGCAGAACAAGTTAATAAAATAATATGTAAGACATGTGGGTGGAAAAAGCGAAGCATCTTTTAGGATTTGCCATATTAGAGTTCTAACATGATTCGACATAATCTTGATGTGATGCATATTGAGAAAAACTTCTTTCATAATGTATTTGACACTATTCTTAATTTTGATGACAAAACCAAAGATAATCCACAGTTACTGTTAGATACGGCAAAGTATTGTGATCGACCTCAATTGGGAAAGGATAGTAATGGATAATATCCAAATCTATCTATACATTAGACAAGGAAGCAAGAGCGATCTTGTTTAATTAGGTGAAAGGCTTAAAGTTTCTAGATGGGTATGTTTCAAATTTGGGTAGGTTGCCAGACACAAATGCGAAAAGTTTATTTGAAATAAAGAGTCATGATTGTCATGTATTCATGCAATGACTAATGCCTATTGCTTTTCATGAACTACTTCCTAGTAATGTGTGGCAGGCACTTATAGAATTGAGCTTATTTTTTAAGGATCTTATTTCAACCACTCTACGAGTGGATGATATGGTGCGATTAGAGAGAGATATTTCACAAATTTTGTGCAAATTGGAACGTATATTCCCTCCAAGGTTCTTTGACTGAATGAAAAATCTTCCTATGCACCTTCCATATAAAGCAAGGGTTGCTGAACCTGTCCAATATCACTGGATGTATCCTTTTGAAAGGTAAATATGTAACTCTATGTCAAACTTGTAACGATTAATTAATACATAACCTTTCAAAACATAATGTTACATCTTTTTCTATATATAGGTATTTGGGAACTCTTAAAAGGATGATTGGGAATAAATATAGTGTTGAGGGTTCCATTTGTGAAGCGTACTTGATGATGGAGTCAACATAATTATTTTCTCATTTTTTTGAACCTCATGTCATGTCGCAAAATCATAATGTGGATCGTAATGACGATGGTGGTGTTGTGGAAGATCTTAAAGTAAATCTTTCAATATTCTCCCATCCAGGTCGACTTTGGGTAGAAGCAAAGAAAAGAGATTTAACCTTAGATGAAATCAAGGCGGCCCAAACTTATATTTTACTAAATTGTGAGGAGGTTGAGCCATTTGTGAGGTAACCAAATTCTCTTAATAATAATAAAATCTATTATTATATCGTGACTTCTCATATTTAAATTAATTTGTTGCAATGAAGTATGTACCTGCAATGTTTGGAAGAAGAATTTTCGAATCTCTCTCAAAGGAAAATAGACGAGAGCCTTGAAGAAAATTTCGCTATATGGTTCAGGGGATATGTAAGATTTAAATAAATATTAACTTTCATATAATGATGCATGTACTTAAATTGGCTTCTCATGTTTAACTAGATCTTTGTTTTTTTTAAATAGGCTCGGTGCAATCCCATTGAAAATGAATACTTGCGTAGTCTTGCTCGTGGACTATTAATAGGAGCTACATCCCATTCAGTTTAATTTGTTAACGGATATAAATTTCACACAGAATGTCATGGTAACATGAGATCAACAATGAATAGTGGAGTTTGTATCTCAGATCCAAATTTTAGGGATTATTATGGGCAGATAAAAGAGATCATACAAGTGGAATACTGTAAAGCACCTTTAAAGCAAACTATGTTATTCAAATGTGAATGGTTTGACCCAACAATAGATGTTGGTGTTAAGAATCATGATCGGTAGAAATTAGTTGAAATTAACTATCGTTGTTGGTATAAAAAGTATGAGCCTTTTATTCTTTCAATGCAAGCAATGCAAGTATGTTATGTACCTTATCCAAGCAAAAAAAGGACAAGGAAGATTGGCTAGCGGTATTAAAGGTCAAACCTTAAAATGTAATTGAATTACCAATTAAGGAAGTAATGATAACTTCAGAACTGAATGTTCCTTTTCAAGTTGAAGAAGTTAAAGTCCATGAGATAGATATATTTGTTTCTGTAGATGAAGATATTCTATTGAATGATCCAAATGGGGGTGTACTTGAAATGGATGAACCTCTTAATGATGGTTTATTTGAAGAGCATCATGAAATTCAAGATGGATCTACAGAAGAAGAATATGAAATTGAGAAAACTGAGAAGGAGGATAAAAAGGAAGAGTTTGAAGAAGACATAAATAGTGAATAGAGCTTGATAAATATCTGCAATTTTAGCTTTGTTGTATTTTGTTTTTAGTAAGAAACTACGAAATCTGCTAGTTTAGCTTTGTTGTAGTTTGTTTTTAGTTACAAACATAGACTGTGCCAAGTGCTTCAAAAAATGTGTTATTTTAGCTTTGTTGTATTTTGTTTTTACTAATTTTTCTCTAAGATATCATCATTTTATTATTTTTTGCTTTCTTTTTAATAATCTGCTAATTTTTCATATCACATTATTTTAATTTGATTTTTAATAGTGCTAATCTAATGACGCCGTTATTTTTTTCAGATATGACTCGAGGTGGATATCGTACCGACAATTCCACAGGTAGGAGTAAAGCTGCTAATCGTACAAAAATTCCTTCTATTCCAGCTCCAGTGATTGAATAGGATGATACAAGTTTTATTCCTACCATGCCACCCGATCAAACACCGGTCATTCTCGAGATATCTCCTATTTCACCTAACCAAAGCATCCTAATAGGACAGAATATGAATGCTCAAAGCAACACAGCAGCTAAGGCAACATCTAGTTAGAGAAATGTATCTGCTTCAGGTGATTCCAGTTGTAACAATGCTCGGACCCTTATTTTTTTACTTCTTCAGGGTTAGTACCTACTACTTATATGTTTGCTGTTTTTGTGTTTACTGTTGTTGTACATAAATGTTATGTAGTGTTATTGGTGTTGAATTTGATGTTGTACAGGTTGGAACCATCTTCTAAATTCTCTAGTTCCATTACATTATCTTTCAAAAGTGAAGTTGATCCTAATGGGATCAACTGAAAAGGTGTCTCACAAGATATCAAAGATGGTTCTTTTGGAGAATTCAAGGTATATTTTTTAAGATAATAATCAATAGAAATTGTTTAAGTTTGCAGCTAACACTTAATTATATTACTTTAAACTGAATTTTAGAAGAATTTCTATTGGGATGCTTCTGTTAGTGAAGTTGTGGTGAAGCAACAATAGATGAAGAAGGCTGCATTATACTACAAGAATTTGATTTCCAATATAAAGAAGCATAGAGCTACAGTTCAACCAGAATTTATAAATGACCATGTATGGAAAAAGTGGATAGAACTTTGGCAAAGTGATGACTATGTTAAGAAGTCCAAGATAAATTCAAAGAATTATTGTGGTGGACAGGAAGTAGCTACTGGGACACACACAGGTGGATCTATCATAGCTGGAGAGCACCAAAAAAACCTGTAAGTATATATTTCATGAAAATTGTCTGCTTCTACATATCTTAAAATAGTTGATTAGTTTTCAGTCGTTTCTTCTCCATTTTAGTAGCTATGGTTGTATCTAAAGTGTGTAGCAAGAAGCTGGTCGTGTGGTGCTAATTTGTTTGGGTTGCTGCTATGCTCTTTTGGCTGTTGACATGCTAGTTTTTCCTCTTTATTTTGGTGCTATATGTGATGCTCTGGTCTGCTGCTACGTACCTTGAAATAGCTGATTAGTTTTTAGTCGTTACTTCATCATTTTAGTAGCTATGGTTGTGTCTAAAGTACGTAGCAAATAGCTGGTCGTGGTGCTACCTTGTTTGGGCTGCTGCTATGTTGTTTTAGTTGTAGATATGCTAGTTTTTCCTATTTATTTTGGTCCTATTTGTGATACTCTGGTCTGCTACTACGTACCTTGAAATAGTTGATTATTTTTCAGTCATTTCTTCGCTATTGTAGTAGCTATGGTTGTGTCTAAAGTGCATAGGAAGCAGCTAGTCATGATGCTACTTTGTTTGGGCTGCTGTTATGCCCTTTTGGCTGTTGATATGATCTATATGTGCATTCATTTCTCACAAGATTCAAATTTATTGAATTCATGTTGTATGCTTTAAGATATTACCTAAAGAAAAATCTTTGGACGTCATCCTTACCCATTCTAAAAAATAAACAAATCTTTGGACTATTTGGTATTTGTCTAGATAATCAAGTTTACTACTCATACTCTTTTTAATGACAACCCTTGAATTTTTGAATTCCATGTTAAATAATTTATGATAAGAGCAAGCTTTTTCTTACGTTAAGAGTTACATGGTTGTCTTCTTGTCGGTCTTTACCACTTGTCGAGTATTGTTGACAGCTATGTTTGTTTTTCTTTTTGAAGGCTGAAGGAGCTACGGTTAGTTAAGCTTTGTTTTTAAAACATAACCATAAGAATAAGTAGCTTGTTTGTGTTGATTCTGATTTGTTACAATAATTGTTGCTGGAAATTTTTGTTGCTGCTGAATATTTTCTGTTATTGGAGCTGCTGCTAATTTTCTGCTATGTTTCCAGCAAGCAGCTGCAATGACAGCTATGTTAGTTTTTCTTTTTTGGGGCTAAAAGATCCACACATAGATTAATTATAGAAAATAACCAATCCATATACATTCTCAAATGAGAACTGTGAGTATTTCAGCGTCAAGCATACAAGAAATTGAATCTTTACTTGTATTGTTCAGATTCCAAGTTTGATGTTCCTATTTCTTTCTTCCTTCCCTTTGTCATACAGAAACTCCAAAGAATGAATAATTTAGTTGAGACTCTATGATTCCTTATTGCAATATTCCTCTTCTCATCTTTATTGAAAGGTGTTGTATTATGTTGCATATCTGAAGTTGAAATTTTGATTATGTAATTTCTTTACTGTGATGTTTGGAATGTTGTTTTTATCCATTATGAGAAATGTCCTTGCCTTCCTTTGGTAGTGCCTGAAATAAATGGAAAGTTAGTAGCTGTGTACCTGCAAAACAATGAATATGGTTAGCTAAAAAATCTGCCAGTAAGTTTCCTTGTCTGTAGGTATGAGCCACTTCAACCAAGTTATGAGCCATTAACATCTTTATTTTCTTTATCTCCATCGCAATGGTCCATGTCACCCCCCAAATGCCATGAATAATTTTATTGACAGTGAGGGAATCTGTCTCAATCATCAGAGGTGTTAACCTATTATTAAGACATTATTGTAGTACATATCTTGTTTGTTACTATAATTGTTGCTGGAAATTGTTGCTGCTGCTGAATATTTTCTGTTATTGCAGCTGCTGCTAGTTTTATGCTATTTTTTCAGCAAGCAGTTGCTGCTATTTTTCCTGCAAGCAGCTGCTTCTATGCCACTTTGTTTTACAGCTCTATTTCCTGCTAATTTCTCTTAATTTTTCTCTTTGTTTTGCTGCTATGCCAAGATGTTTGGTGATATTTTTTCTTAGAATAGGGCAAAGAAACTTGGTGGTGTGTCATGATTCTCTTTTGGTTTACTACTAATGTACGTTGGACTTATTCTAAATACCTGAAAATTCTGTATAGGCTCTTAAAATAGGTCGAGATCCAACTCCAAGTGAGTTACATTTGCACGTCCATACACATAATCATGATGGAAAATCTTTTGTTGGTGAGCGTTCCCGACTTCTACATGTAAGTCCATAACCTACATCTCAATATATGATACTCATCTCTTATTTTTCTTTTGTGTTGACATGAACTTGAGTCTATTTTAATAACTTCACTTGTTACAGGAAAGGTATGAAAAAATTGTACCGGGAAAAAGTACAATGTGAATCTAAAATTGACCAATTGGAGATATATTATGAAGTTGTGGGAGGACCAAAGAAGAAAAGACTATTTGGTCTTGGATCTGAAGCTTCCAGTTACTTTGGGAAAAAACTTTGTACCTGCAATTCTTCCACATCATCAGTACCACCTTTGATTTCTGCACCGACAACAAATATAGAGGAATTTGTGAAGCAATTGATTCCGGTCCTTACTACTCATTTTCTCCCGATAGTTATTGAGCGTGTTGGTGGTATTAGGGTACAAGAAGGGGTTGTGCTTGATCCTCCTCCTACTAATGATGATAATGACGACGTTGATTCATAGCTTCATATTATTCGTAGTCCATGATCATTGCACTAATTTTTGATAGACTATTTTGACATTAGTTTATGTTTGACAAAATACTTAAAATTGTGGGTGTTGAACACAATTGTTGTGAATTTTGCTATCTATTTGAATGTTAGATATTTAATTGTTTTATAATTTACGTGTTTCAACTATTTTCTTATAAAATTATTAGCGACAAAAAATTAGAGACTAACTTTTCTCGTTGCTACTGAAAAACTTTAGGGATGGATTAATTTAGTTGCTAAAGACGGCTGCAATTAGCGACAAAAAATTAGTGACTAACATCAGTCGTAGCTACTGAAAACTTTAGCGATGGATAAATTTGGTTGCTAAATACGACTACTCAGTCGACCAAATTATGTTGCAACGGATCAATGACAAAATATTCTATCATAAATTAAGCCATGACCAAAATAAATTTTGGGAATAGCAACGCTATAGAAACGGAAATGTACGTCAGTAATATCAACAACCAAACTATTTCATCGCTAATTGGTCATAAATTTTGCGACGGAATTCAAATTTTTGTCGCTATGAGGTTAGCAACGAACAATATAGCGACAGAACATTTTTCGTTGCTATTCCGTTGCTATTTCTATTTAGCGATGGATTTTCATATGATAGCGATGAATATGTTGTGTCACTAAATGCTGTTTTTTTTGTAGTGATCCAAACCATATACCACTGCCAGCTCGACAAACATCCTGATGGTTTTTGCCTCACTTCTGGAAAAGAGGATTTATTCGGGCACTGCTAGCACTACCCTGGGATTTAGGGCCCGGTGCCCTATCTTTATTGCCATCTCTGAATTTTGGCACTAGGGCACTGGCTAAGGACGGAGTTGGAAATAAAGATTTCGGGCGAAACTGAGAATGATTACCACCCTTTGACTTAGGCTAAGTGAAGTTGAAGCTACCATTTCTAGTTCTTTTGTTCTCCCTCTCCTTCTCCTTATCCTTAGCCTCCTCTATCCACTGAGCATAGACCATGAGCCTGGATATGTCCATCTCTTTAATCAGCATTGCGGTCATAAACTCCTTGACTACACTGTTAGACACACCCGACACAAACTTACTCATCTTAGATTTGTCATCTCCTACCACATGAGGGGCATATATGGCTAACTAAGTAAACTTAAGAGAATGCTCTTTTACTGTCATATTGCCATATTTCATATTAATAAACTCTAAAACCTTAGCTTCCCTCAACTTCAGTGGGAAGAACCTATCAAGAAAAGCAGTGGCAAACTCCTCCCATTCTACGGGACCTGCATCTGCGCCCCTATCTGCCTTCCAACGCTTAAACTATGTATGAGCCACATCCTGCAATTGATATGCAGCTGACCCAACACTCTCACTAGAATTCACCCCCATTATATCTGCACCATACTATGGAATTCCTGGGGGTCATCCTCAGGCTTAGACCTTGTAAATGATGGATGATTCATTCGGGTGAAGTCTCAAATTCTATATGCAATAGTACTAGCCATTGGGTTGGCCAAAACAGCAGTTGGGCATTCATTCTAGGCTACCACAGAATGATCTAGAGTGGTGAAAGTTGCTCTGAATTCTGCATGGAAGACATGTTTGTCCAGGGGATCTGTATGAATGGGCGGAGGTGTTGGCTGATTTTTAGTTCTTCTTTTGTTAGTTCTTCTGAGAGGCATACTCTGTAAAATAAAAGGGGAAAACTAGATTAGAGAGAGAGTTTAACTTGAGCTCATGCTCATTCTCATGACATGAATATTGAAAGAAGGGAAACTTTTCCTAAAAATGCCTTATAGCCTCATTTCCATAAGTGTGGCACGCTACACACACATGCACAAGACTCTACTTGACAAAGATTTCAGACTCTCCAGGACTCTGTTGAACCATTGGCTCTGATACTAAGTTTTTACCACCCCGAGTCAGCACCTCGGATGCCACACGGTGCTTACGACCCCAAAGGACCATAAGCTAACCCATGACTGGTACCTGCTATGAGCACTGAATAATAATACTGAAATAATGTGGAAGTTAGGCTGAAATGCCATAAGGTTCATAATCTAAATACTGATAAATATAACAACAAATAATAATATCTAAAAACTGAATACTGTCTGAACTAGTCTTGTCTGAAAAGCCTCTAACTGAACTGTCTGAATGTAGAGTTGATGGGACAATCCAACCAATTAACTCCGACTAATAAAATAATAAATCTACTATAATACTGAAATAAAAGTACTCCTCAATAGATGAGGACTCACTACTGAATCTGATACTGCTAACTGAATCTGGCTAAGCGCGGCTAGGAACTAGAGCATTTGAACTTATGATATAAGACATCATAGCACAAAAGAAAAAGTATGCGACCAGTATGTGGAATGTACTGGCATGCTAGATAAGGTAAGGCTGAAATCCATGGATTCATATGTATGAACAATAACTGACTGAGTGATATGAATATAACTGAATGAGGGTACATAAGTAACTAAAATTAATGTACATATTGATTATGCAAGACTGTGCATATATATATACATACATACTATATCTGAGAACATATTAAAAATAACTACTGAGGTCTGATAACTGAGTGACTGATATCTAAGTTTACTGATAACTGTATTACTAATAACTGGGTGACTATTTTTGACAGTCCTAATTCTGTAGAATTGAACTGAGTTCTATACTGAGCTGGGTTACTGTGTCTGACAGTCCTGATTCTGTAGAACTGAACTGATTTTTATACTGAGTCTGAAGCTAAAACTAAAACTGTGAGAGGTAATCATCTAACCGACATGCCCCTCTATGAATAGATTGGGGTCCAACCTGCAACCCCAGTTAGAAGGGTGTCAGTACCGTGCCACGGGTAAAGACAAGCAGAAGAGTCACCCTTATCTGGAAGGTACCCTGAATGAGAATGGTGGTACCCTCAACTGGCAGGTAAAAATACCTTATCAACCCTAAACTGGTTGGTTATATCAACCTACACTGGCTATATAATTTTGGAACGCAAGGAACAGTTACTAGGGATCGCACCCTCTACTGGAAGGTGAGCCACTATTCTTGGGTTCCCTGGGTGCTGAATCCTACCCTCAACTGAAGACACTGATTATCATACTGAGTTGAACTAGACTGATACTGAGTTTCACTGAGTTCTTTAATTAACTGAGTACTACTATTCGGGACATTACTGAGACTATTGTATAACTACTATAGCTTTAGGTAAACAGCTAGATTTTTGGGTATTGAATACCCCCAGGACTCGAAAGCATGGAAAATAAACTATGGCATGATCTTGAAAAGTATAACAATAGATACTTGTTAACAATACATTCACCTAGGCATTTTGTCAAACACTTGAGATACATGAACTTGTACATGAATGGGACCACAAGATGACATGTCATAATTTCACTATTTAGTTCACATAGGCATTCTATCAAACAATTGGGGAGCATGGTTATTTCGCATAATAGTAGTCAACACATGAACATTATGGATACAATGATCAATTGTAAGTTCAAGGGTTTAACATGCAAATCATATAACTTACCACACATGTTATTTTAATTTCATGAAACTTCTAGTAAATCATGGATTGAAACCCAAATAATATCATGAACATGAATACAATCAAATTCAACATGAAATTCATGAAAGCAATCAACTTGTATTTTTAGAAGAGGTTCTTGAACTCCAAGGGTGGAAGGAAACCCTTGGATAAACACTTAATGTACCTTGGTAATCAAATTTGTGAAGATTGATGGTGTGTTCTTGAAGCTTAAATTTGAAATTGGATGCCCTAGGGTTTGTTCTTAAGAAAAACTTGAGAAAGAATGAGTGATTTAACCTTTAGGGTAGGTTAATCTCATATTTTTGGAGCTGCATAAGGGTGGGTAAAAGACCCAATTACCCCTCTAGACGTGAGTTTTTAATTACTGAAAACGTGCCCAGTGACGTACAGACCGACGTACCATGTCGATTGTGTCGACGTGATGACCAACTCGCCGTGTTGAGTTCGCGCTGGGTCATTGGAATTCGCACTCTGATGTTGGGGAATAATATCCATCGATGCGATACGTGATGCGATGCATCGAGATTGCGTCGACCCATGATTTTGGTCAATCAAACGCGTTTCAAACAAGGTCTGAAAAATCAAAAACTCGCCCGAAGTAACCTATTAACAAACCTGATCATGATTCAAACTAAGGATTGACATTTTAAGGTAATAAAGGTTGCAAAATAAGATCGCCAAATTATGAAGGCTAAAAATAATTCTAAGCATAAACACTTAGCTCAAATTTCTAAGTCTGGGACCTCTTTTCATGCTCTAAAGGACTGAGTTAAGCTAGGATTTTGCAGGGTCTTATACTAAAATAGTAAAACCATGAAATCAGTCATATAAACCATGCCTTTAGTTTAAATTATAATGAGGGAAGAGAATCATGCCTTATACCAAAGAATTGATGGAAGGAAATCACCAAGACAAGTGCCAAAGCAATCCGTAAGATGAAACCCCAGCCTTTTTGCCCCAAAAGCTCTTGAGAGAATTATGAGATGTTTTGAAATAGTTTCTAAGTGTTAATGAATAGAATAATAGGGTACATAACCTATATTAGATGTTGTGGGTCCTAATTTGGGTAAGTAGGGAAATGTCAAGAATACCCCCACTTAAATCCCTTAAAAACTCGCCACAGGGATACGATTTCCCATATGATCCATACACTCTTATACGATTAGTATCCACGACTCATATCCAAGCCTTAATCCTTGGATCATACACTGTCCAATATATGACTCATCTAACCAAGTCGTAACTACAACATATGATCCATACCCATTACTCGTATCTCCGACAAAATAAAATACTAGGAGAATCAAACACTGTCTACCATATGAGTCCCTGATACGACTCATTTCAAACCCTTACGCCTCACAACTCAAGGTCGTACCTATTCCAGTGACCAAACCATCCCACCAACTAACACTGGCCAATATACGACAGGATAATACCACTCGTACCCCAGCTTACGGCTTGTACCCATGAGTCGTACTGGATCAAAAGAATGGATTTCTAGGAAATTTTCTAAGGGTCAAAACCCAGGATATTTCAGTCTCCTTCACTAGGAACATTTGTCCCCGAATGACGGACAAGGTAGGGGTAACCACATACAGAGTCATTTGCATTATCAAACATCTCTTCAATAAAGTTTGAAAATAAAGAGGCAAAGATTTCAATCTTTACTTTAACAAACTCATAAAATAAAGATGTGTTCAAGACACATATATTCCGTACGAATCCCAGGAGCATAAAACATGTGGATACTTGGACTTAACGTCCTATTCCGCTTCCCAAGTAACTTCTTCCACCTTATGGTTCCTCTATAGAACCTTTACTGAAGCCACATCCTTAGTCCGCAACCGACGAACTTGCCTATCTAATATCTCAATTGGGACCTTTTCATAAGATAGAGAATCCAAAATAACCAATTCTTCCGAAAGAACAATCGAAGAAAGATCACTAAGACACTTCCTCAACGTAGAAACATTAAAGACCGGATAAACCAAACTTAAGCTAGATGGAAACTCCAACTCATAAGCAACATTGACAACTCTCCACAAAATCACATAAGGACCAATGAACCAAGGACTGAGTTTCCCCGTTTTGCCAAACCGCACCACTCCCTTCATAGGAGACACCTTAAGGAACACCCTATCCCCGATCTCAAACTCAAAGTCTCTATGCCTAACATCTGCATAGGACTTTTGGCGACTTTAGGCAGCTTTAAGACTATCCCAAATTACCTTGACCTTCTCCATTGCCTGATAAACCAAATCTGGACCAAACATGTCCGCTTCTCCAAGCTCAAACCACCCAATAGGAGATCTACACCTCCTACCATACAACACCTCAAAAGGAGCCATACCAATACTCGAATGATAGCCATTGTTGTAAGAAAACTCCACCGAAGGTAAATGCTCAACCCAATAACCACCATAGTCAATCACACAGGCCCAAAGCATATCTTTTCCAATGTCTAAATAGTTTGCTCCATTTGCCCATACGACTATAGATGAAAAGCAATACTCAAACTAGCCTTAATCCCCAACCTTTTCTAAAAAGATCACCAAAAATAAGACATAAACTACAAACCACGACCAGAGATAATTCAAACAGGTACCCCATGCAGCTTCACAACTCCGAAACATACAACCGCACATCATCCTCCATAAAAAAAGTAGTCTGCACTGGCTAACAATGCACAGAATTGATAATCCTATCCACGATGACCCAAAATAAATCATACTGACTTCGAGACTAAGGAAAACTGATAACACAGTCCATATCTATCACTTTCTAATTCCATTCGGGCAAATCAATTTCTTGATACAACCCTCCTGGCCTTATTTACTCAACCTTAACCTGTTGACACACCATGCACTTGTCTGCATAATCCGCTACATCCCTCTTCATTCCATTCCACTAGTAGATCTCTCTGAGATTATGATACATCTTAGTCAAGTTGTGATAAACAACACAGAGTAACTCATACGCCTCAGCCAAAACCCTTTATCGTAGCCAATCGACATCAGGAACACACAACTTCCCTTGGTACCATAAAGTACCATCACCACTGATCTCAAACATCACTACCTTTTGCCCACCAACGTCACCCTTAATTTTTATCAAGACATGATCCAGCACTTGCTTCTCTTTAATCTCTACACCAAGAGATGACCGAACCACTTCTTGTACCATCACACCACCATCCTTAGAGTCCAAGAGACAGACTCCAAGATTAGCTAAGCGGTGAATATCCTTCACCAATTCCTACTTGCCTTCCTCCACATGAGGCAAACTACCCATGGATAACATGCTAAGAGCATCAGCAACCACATTAGCCTTACCTGGGATGTAGTGAAGACTCATATCATAATTCTTGAGAAGTTCAATCCACTTTCTCTACCTGAGATTAAGCTCATTCTGAGTGAATACGTACTAAAGACTCTTGTGATCAGAAAAGATATCCACGTGTACACCATATAAATAATGCTACCATATTTTCAAAGAAAACACAATCGCCAACAACTCCAAATCATGAGTAGGGTAATTCCTCTCATGTACCTTCAACTACCTAGAAGCATAGGCAATCACCTTCCTATACTGCATCAAAACACAACCAAGCCCTACCCGAGAAGCATCACAATAAACCATAAGCCCCTGAATGCCTTCCGGTAAGGTCAGGATTGGAGCCAAAGTCAACTTATCCTTGAACTTCTCAAAACTCTCTTCACAAGCATCCAACCAAGAAAACTTAACCTTGTTCAGAGTCAATTTAGCCAAAAGAGCAAATAACAAAGAAAATCTTTCCACAAACCACCTATAATACATAGCTAAAATCGATAAACTCTAAATATTTTATGGGGTTGTGGGCATAGGCCACCTCTTTACCATAACAACCTTCTGCAGATCCACTATGATCCCTTCTCTAGAAATAATATGACCCAAGAAAGTCATAGTGTTTAACCAGAACTCACACTTAGAGAACTTGGCATACAACTATTGTTCTTTTAAGGTTTGCAACACCATACAAAAATGATTAGAATGATCCATCTCACTCTTCGAATAAACTAAAATATCATCAACAAACACAATGATGAAGAGATCCAAATACTGCCTGAACACCCTGCTCATCAAGTCCATAAATATTGCATGAGCATTAGTCAATCCAATTGACATCACCAAGAACTCAAAATGTCCATACCAAGTATGAAAAGCTATCTTAGAGATATCCACCTCCCTAGTCTTAAGCTGATGGTACCCAGACCAAAGATCTATCTTAGAGAATAACTTGGCACCCTATAACTGGTCAAACAAATTATCTATCCGGGGAAGAGGATATTTGTTCTTGATTGTCACCTTGTTCAACTGCCTGTAGTCAATGCACATCCGAAGGGAACCATCCTTCTTGGGCACAAACAACACCGGTGCACCCCATGGAGAAACACTAGGACGAATAAACCCCTTATCCAGAAGATCATTAAATTGCTCCTTGAGGTTTCTCAACTCAACCAGAGCCATTCTATATGGAGGAATAAAAATTAGGTGAGTGTTCAGAAGCAAATCAATACCAAACTCTATTTCCCTATCTGGAGGAATACTAGGAAGATCATCTAGATAGAACTCTAGAAACTTATTAACCATAGAGACCGAAGTCAATGAAGGACCTTCCGAGTTAGAATCTTTAACCCAGAGGTTCACAAACTCCTCCATCTTTTTTTTCCTCAACTCTTGAGGAAAGAACCGATCCAAGAAGGCATTAGAAAAGTCCTCCTACAACCCTTCCTCTTCCATATCACCTCTGTCCCTATCCCACTCCCCATATCACTGATAAGCAATATGCTTAAGCTGATAAGTTACAAAGTTAACCCCCTCTACATTAGTAGCCTGTATCACCCAAAAGATCTTTTCTATCTCATCTAAGAAGTCCTGTGGATCCTCCTCTACCTTTACCCCAGTAAAAGTTGGAGGACACATCTTCATAAAATGACCAACCCCTGTGGCCTCAGCAGATAAAGCACCCATCATACCCTGCTCAGCCTGAGCAGCAACCAATTGGGCAATGACATGAATAGATCAACAAAATTTTACATTCATCATGTTGCCCGAAGGGACCTTAGGAGAACTAGCAAGAATAGGAGGAACTCCAGCACCATCAGGAATAGGACCATGAGATCAAAGATGTGCTCTAGACATAAGACATATCCCTTTGGAATTACCCCCAAAAGGGACGGAAGAATTTCCTTGTGTTTCGAATCTAGGAGGCATGATCTGAAATACGAACAAACAAGGATTAGAGGATATTTCGGGATTGAGAACTTAAGCTTAAAAATAGAATAACAAGAAAGTAAAACATTCCTAAATGTCTTATAGCCTCTCTTTTATGAGTGTGGCATGCTTCACACTCCTAAAAGAGACTCTACTCGACACAGCTTTGTGGACTTCCCAGTTAACCATGAACCTAGGCTCTAATACCAACTTGACACGACCCGACCCTAGGCCTTATCGTAATAGGCATTCCAAGTCGAACTAGGACCGGGGACCACCCCCTATTACCTAACCCAACCACCTATGCCCAGCCTTAGATAGACTAAATTTTGAAAATATAACAAGATAGAGTTGTTGTTCTTACTAAGACTCTGGAATAGGTCACAACCGCGACCGACCCAACTGAGTTCAACTGTACTACACCAACTGCCCAACCATACCAAACCAAACCATGGACCATACACTAAAGGAAATAACATAACATAAAATGAAAATCAATCCAAAAATGTAATAGGATGGAACAACAAAGAATATCGCCCAATGATGTCAACCCACCATCTTATTCCAATGCCAAGGACAGCAATAATACTGATCCAGCCCATACCAACCCTCAGAAGTACCATAAAGCCCCTATCCAAAAGATTAAACAAATTTGGTTAAGACATGCCCCCAATCATGGCCAAAGCCAATATCCAAAATAAAAGAAAAATGTCTAAAGAAATTCATAACATGAACTGATGCCTTCCAAAAGGATGGAAGCTTACCACTTCATTCCAAATGCTGATACTGAATTCGTATACTAAATAAGAAGAGTTAATGGTCGGTTCCTACATAGCGTGGGTATACAACTGCCAATAAATGAGGTTAGCGAGTGACCGCTAGAATGAATCTTAGGATAAGAATAAAATAATGTCAGTCATAAAACCAAGCAAAACCATCCATAATGCATACAACCATACATATATAAGTGTCAAGAAAGGGGATCAGGTTTAGCATGCACTTGAAACCTTTATCTAGGCTATGTAGCTTTGCCATCCTAGCCACCCACGAGCCATATAGGTTCAGCTTCCCCTGCTGAAAGTGCCCCAGTGCGTTTAGCCACACGACCAGTGAATATCCCATAGGATAACTAGTACATTACCTAATATAAAATGTAACACACGCACATAGTCATCAAGACCCCTTATATTGGCAAATATAAGTTTTCAGTTTTGGTCCACCCAGGACTACCACCTTCCACGGCTTAGCTATATACCTCGCCATTAATGCCCAATTAAAATCATGTCCAAAAAATTTACTTACCATTTATTAACCAAGGCCAATATTTATGGTTTCGTCATACGGCCACTTACTTGCAAGTAATATCCATAGTCAAACCATTTAGGTTAAGGGGACCTTAGGTGCCCTTCCATATACCATATTAAATCCACTTAGGAGACTTCCATGTTCTCTACAAGTATAACATTTAGCCTTTTCAAAACATTTAAACTATGCATAAATCCTTTGTACAGTTTTAAACATGCAAGAGTTCCATTAAAAGAGTTAATGTAATGAATATAACTTTATAAGCATTTTATCAAAAACCTTGGGGCAATAATATAACCAAAACCAATTTCAAAGACCATTAACCCATTACCATGAAATTCAATTATCCAAAACCATTATTAACGCATATAAATTCATAATTAAAACCATAGGAAACCATAACCAAGCATTTAATATCAAAACCCTCAATAATAGTTGAAAACCATAATCATAAAATAGTAAAACTATGAAATCAATCATATAAACCATCCCTTTAGTTGAAATTACAATGAGGGAAGAGAATCATGCCTTATACTAAAGAATTGATGGAACGAAATCACCAAGACAAGCCCCAAAGCAATCTGTAAGATAAAACCCTAGCCTTCTTGCCCCAAAAGCTCTTGAGAGAAGTATGATATATTTTGAAATAGTTTCTAAGTGTTAATGAATAGAAAAATAGGGTAAATAACCTCCTAAGTGTATTAGAAGTCGTGGGTCTTAATTAGGGTAAGTATTGACATACCCAGAATACCCCCACTTAAATCCCTAAAAAACCCATTATAGGGATATGACTACCCATACGAGTCATGCCCTCCTATATAATCAGTATCCACTACTCATATCCAAGGCTCAACCCTTGGATTGAACATTTTACAATATAAGAATCATCCAACCAAGTCATAACCACAGCATACGATCTGTACCCATAACCCGTATCTCTGGCAGAATAAAATATTAGGAGAATCAAACATGGCCCACTATATGTCCTTGATATAACTTGTACCAAACCTTTACTACTCATACCTCTAAGTCATACCTATTCCAGCAATCAAACCATACCACCAACTAATACTGGCCAGCATACGACAGGACCATACCACTCGTACCCCAGCATACGGCTCGTACCCATGAGTTGTATTGGGTTTAGAGAATGGATTTCCAGAAAATTTTCTAAGGGTCAAAACCCAGGATGTTTCACATTACTTATTTCCTCTTTTATTAAACAGACATCAACCCTAAAATAGATGACTAAACTAACTTAGTTCTGCATAAAAGCATCTCCTCTCATTCGTAACACTACCACAACTATCCTCAAATCTTCTGACTCCTTTCTTCATAATCGACTTAGCTCCGCCTATCTCCACTCTACTGTAGACTTGTACACATATTAGGTAATTTTTATCTACCCAATATGTTCATACTTTTAAAATGAATTTATAACAACCCCTATTACTGACCTACCTCTAGTTCATACAAGCATAACAACTCACTAACAAATAAAGGGTTAACATATATCATTACTCAACATGCATCACCAAATTGATCAATTCATCATCCTAGATTTAGTTATTATCAAATCCATCTAAATACCTTGTTCGTATGGATAGTCATAAAGTTTTCTATTAAAACTATAGTTATTACATGCATCTAACCTGAATACACTACAATTAAATCATAACCTACTTTATGGGTGAGTTTTGCTGCTATAGATAGTGAAGAGCCTTTCCTCGTGAGCCTTTTTCTATCCTGTCTATCAAAATCTCCTTAGGGAATTCTTGGAAATTACCCTCTTGGAGCTTGGCCTTCATATTCTTGTTATTCTAAGCCTATAGTTAGTCTGAAATATTTTTTGAGAAGGTGGATGAAATAAGAGATCACAAGTTGAAGAAGGGTTTAAACAACACCTGAGTGGCTTACAACCTTATCATCGCAGTGGTGAATGGGAATGTTGGTGCATTGACGGGTTCGTAGGCCTGGGCCAATTCTGAGGATTTGGCCAAAATTAATTTGGGTCATGAACCTTCTATCCCAAAAATTATTTCTACTCGAGTTTGAAATGCATTTTTGATTGAATTGTTTTTTTTGGAATAATTTTTTAATATAACAACGAAATAAGTCATTACATGTAGCATATTTATTGATATTTTAAAACTTTTTTCTGTGCTACTTTAAAAATAAAAAAATGTTTTTCTGGTTGTGTTGTTTTTTTAAAAAAGTCATTTTTAAAAAAAAATTTAATGCTTTCTTTTTAAAAAAAAAAAAAAATTGGATATTGGTACATTACATAATTATTTATACTACTATTGTATATTTATACATTATTTATATAATATTGGTACATGTTCATACATCATTAATATAATCGCTTATACACTATTTATACAATATCGAGACATTACATATATGAGGCCTACATTACATATACATTATTTCTACTATATAGAAGAGGCAGTGTTAGGACGATGAAGGGCAAAGATGTAAATATACACATTATTGAGAAAAAAATGGTAATTATGTCTGGATTATATTTACCTATCCTCATCACAAAATCAAACCAACAATTCTTTTGTCGTCTCTCATCTACATTTTCCCTTTTTCTTAATCAACGGATCTATCAACTTCTTCTTCTATTTCAACATCGGTATCATCTTTTTTTTTATTTTTTCAGCATAGTTCGTGGTCATTCTTTATAGTGTCAAGATGTCTAATAGAAAACCTGATTGCCACTTCTGGTGATGCTGACAGTGTTACTGCTAGTGGACCAATAACTGCGAAAAAGCAATTCCATAGTGTAATGCTTAAGTATGGTCCTAAGCCAATTCAAGCATGCTCTTGAGTTCCAAGTTTGCTCTTTTCTTGTGAAAATTGGATTTTTCATACTGATTTGCTTATCAGTTCAAAAAAGATTAAATTTTTTTAATGGAATGGTTTAAGCATTATTTAATATGGGAAAAGTTTTGCTTCATGTTACTGTTCATTAGAGAAAATTAACTTATAAAAGTATGGTAAAGTTGTTGCCTCAGGTGGTCACAAGTTTAAGACTTTAAAGTCATGAAAAGTTCCTCTTGCAAAAATACAGGGTAAGGCCTCGTCGTCTGACCCTACTCGGAACATGGCGAGAGCTTTAATTTAGTGCACCATAGTGAGTTGTTTTTGGTATTTTTAGGATTCAAAATGAATATTTTGCATCCCAACTCCACGTCTATTTTATCAAGTATAAAATATTATGCGGAGTTCACTACATCGTTCTCTCCTGAGAAGTTTGAACTTCCTTAGGCATACTATGCAACTATAGAGAGTGTTCAAGATATGCTCATAATAAATTGGAACGCTACATACGATTTCTATGAAAAAATGAAGGTAAAGCAGGCGTATTCCTTGTATATGAAGTTCCTTCATGCTAGATTAGGCTTCTCGTTTATTTGTTCTATAACTACAACGGTTGTTCATTGGACCGAGTTGCATTAATATACTTTTGGTGCTTGCAAGAAAGAGTTTTACTTAACGTAATTGGAAGCCCGACTCAGAAAAAGGTTGAAAAGGCGTACTTTTTTCTTTAACTTAATTGACAAATTACTAAATGGTATCTTTCTTTACATGCATTTTTCATCCTATTAATACCACATATTTCGGAGCATGATGCTGCAAATTTACTACAAAATTTAGGTTATTCATCATAAGAAGAGAATCCACTAATGTTGTGTCTTGTGTTTTTTATTAAATTTTCTATATCTTATATCCAGGCAACGAATCACTTATGGGAAATACACTTAGGTTAAAGAAACAATACATACTATGTTCGAGAAGAGATCAAGGAATGCAGTGAACTGGGAGAAATTCTCATGAAAAGTTGTAGTACAGATGAATGATACTCCTCCAACACCTTACATACCAAAATTTTTAAGGATATAGATGGACATTAGAGGTTTGAGCAGGAAGTGAACTAGGAGAAATTCCCATGAAAAGTTGTAGTACAGATGAATGATACTCCTCCAACACCTTACATACCCAAACTTTTAAGGATATTGATGGACATTAAAGGTTTGAGCTGGAAGCAGGCATGGGAAATTACTCAAAGGTTCTTTTTTATTCTTATGTCATCTGATATTGTCTTCACTGATTGTTAAAGAATTTTATAGACTATTATTGACACTTAAATATGCTGTAAAATAAAAAATCTAGCTTCATTTATTGCACAAATACTTGATTGATATACTTTTCTAATAACATATCAACATAGTCAAACTCTCCCACTCTCAATGGCGACATTAAACTACCTTGCATAGGGTTACAGACTTAGATACCGATATGAACTTTTCAAACAACTTATTACAATAGATGGACAGGAGAAAGTTGCTGAAAATTGGCTTGAGGTATGAAATGTTGATCTTTCGTGCTTTTGAAAATTTCAAACACTTAGTAAGATTGTTCGGGGATCTTAATACTACTAACTGCATGCTTTCTTTTATCTCAATAACTTTTTATATGTTATTTGCTATGCTCTAAAGTTATAAAACTATTATTTTATCAGATGGGAAATCCATGGGAAATTGTGCGGAATGATATTTCATATCCAATAAAATTCTACGGGAAGGTCATTGAAGGAGCTAGCAAGAGGAAGAAATGGGTTGGCGGATAAGATATAACTTTTGTTGCCTATGATATCCCAATACCAGGATATAAAATAAAAACAATGATCAACCTTCGACTGTAGTCAACAAAGCTAGATGCATAAGATTTTGATCTACGTGTTTTTAGTGGTGGAAACCATGCCAAAGCATATGAGGCTCAGAAAAATGCTGAAAAGGTGTACCTTTTTATTTACTTTAATTGACAAATTACTAAATAATATTTTATTTACAAGATTTTTTTGCCCTATTAATACCACATATTTCAAAGCATGAATGCTATGGATTTACTAAAAAATTTAGATTATTCACCACAAGAAGAGAATCCCTTAATGTTGTGTCTATTGTATTTTCGATCAGCTTTCTTATATCTTACATCCAAGCAATGAATCACTTGAGGGAATGACACTTAGGTTAAATGAACAATACACACTATGTTCTGCTTCTCTTAGGGACATTATTGCATAATTGAAGGCATGGGAAATTACTCAAAGGTTTTTTTTTCATTATTTCATCCGATATTGTCTTCACTGATTGTTAAAGCATTTGAAGCTTTATGTTCAAACTTAATGTGTTAAATTAGGGATTTTCAAATATTTCTACCAGTTTTGAAGCAACGGGTATGTGTTTCTTTGTATTTTTCCTTTCACTGCATATTCATATTTTTCATTTATTTATTTTTTTAGTTCTCTTTCTAATTTTTTGTATGTTTTATTCAAACTATGCGATACTTTCTCCTAGTTGTGTAGTTGAGTAATCTCTGTCTAGCTTGTATGGTCTTAAAGGCTCATAAAATGTTAGATTGTCCTCAATTTTGTGTTGTGTAGCTCTATACTTTCTCTATTTTCTAAAAAAAGGGGTGTCCAAAAATTGTTTTTTCCTTCAAATTTGTTGATCTAAGTACACTATTTCCTCCATATTCAGGTTGTTTAGCTTTATTTTTTGAAAAATCAAAAAATAAAATGGGTATTAAGAGGTGTCCAAATTTTGGGTTTTTTTCCTTAAAAGTTGTTATTAAAACTTATTATTACTGTAATGTAAGACCCCCTAAAATCCTAAGCTTAACTCATCCCTTTAAAGCTATTAAGCGGTCCCAGACTTAAAAATTTTTAGCTATGTGTTCATACTTAGAGTTGTTTTAGACTTCGTAAGTTGGTAATCTTATTTAGTGATCTTTACGACCATTAAATGTCAATATTTAAGTTAATTCATGATCAAAAATATCACTAGGTGTTCTTGGATGAGTTTCAAAGTTTTCGAACGTCATTTGAACCATATTTGGGAATCCAAAATAGTTTATCAACGTGATCTCGACGCTCAGCGTCGTACATCTCATCGATCACTATTTGTCCTTGGCTCCCAGTGGCAAATTCTAGTGAACCGACGTGGACTCGACACGGTGCGTTGGTCATCGTGTCGATCCCATCGACGTAGCATATCGACCTGCGGGTTGATAGTTCAATTTTCAGTCACTAAAAAGTTGCATCCTTAGGGGTATTTGGGTCTTTTCCCATGTCTTTTAGCCCCCTAAAACATGAAATTTAACCCTCAATTAGCATAATACACTCATTTTTTCTCAAACCACTCAAGAACAAAAACCCTAGGAGATCAAATTTCAAATTCAAGACTCAAGATTTCACCATCATTCTTCAAGAATTTAACAACCAAGGTATGTCAAGTGTTCATCAAATGGTTTCCTTTCACCCTTGGAGTTTAAAAAGCCTTTTTAAAATTCAAGTTTATGGATTTGATGAATTTCATGATTTAATATGATTGTGTTCATGACTAGCATGTTAATGGGGTTCCTAATCCATGATTAGTTGCAAGATTTATGTGAAATTATTCAATTTGTGTGTAGTATCATGTGAAATCATGTTAAAGCCCTTAAATTGTGAATTTGATATTTGAAAGTGTGTTGCTCACATGTTGTTGAGTATTATGTGCATTTATTATGCCCTTCAAGTGTTTAATAAATTGTTCATGTGAGTTGAATAGAAAAATCATATCATGTTAGCATGTATACAAGTTCATGTCATGCAAGTGTTTACTAAAATATCCCAATAGATAAATGGTGACCAAGTAATTAGTTATCATAGTTCAAGATTGTTCCATATCTTATAACTTATGCTATCGAATCCTGGGAATATTTAATACCCAAAAATTTATTCGTTTACCTAGAGCCATGTTCAGTCACAGAATAGTATCAGTCATGTCATGATTAGTAGAATTCAGTCAGCTATAGAACTCAGGAAAACTCAGTGAACTCAGTATCAGTCCAATCCAGTTCAGTATAATCAATTTAGTTTAGTTCAGTTATACAGTATGATTAGTAATAGTTCAGTCCAGCTTAGTATAGTTTAGAAATCATTCCAGTGTCTATTCAGTTCAGAGTAGGATTCAGCACTGAGTGAATCCAAGGATGGGGACTCACCTGCCATTAGAGGGTGTGATTCTTAGAATAATTCCTTGCATTCTAGAACTACGTAGCTAGTGTAGGTTGAGATATCAACCTGCCAGTTGAGGGTTGATGAGGTCTCCTACCTGCAGTGGAGTGTACTACCATTCTCATTCAGGGAACCTAGCAAAAGAGGGTAACTCAGCTTGTCTTTACCCATGGCACTGTACTAATACCCTTCCAATTGGGATTATAGGTTGGACCCCACTCTATTCAGAAAGGGGCATGTCAATTAGATGATTACCTCCCACAGTTTCAGTTTTAGTTCCAGTCTTAGTATAAAACTCAGTTCAGTTCTACAGAAATAAGGACTGTCAGACACAGTCACTCAGCTCAGTATAAAACTCAGCACAGTTCCACAGAACTAGGCCTGTCAGATACAGTCACTTAGTTATCAGTAATATAGTATCATTAAACTCAAATATCAATTAATCAAAATTCATAACTTAGTATCCAATGTTATCATGATCTCAGTTACAGTATACGTATCCATGCATGTACTTTCATTCAGTCGTACTCATGTTATTTAGTTAGTACTGTTCATGCATATGAACCCATGAATTTCATCCTACCTCACTTAGCATACCACTACATTCAAAGTATGAATGCATACCTTTCTTTTGCACTTTGATTTCTTATATTATAGGTTTAGACGCACGGGCTCTCGATCATACTTAGCAGTTCTAATTTTCAGCAGTCAGAGTTAGAGGTGAGTCCTTATAGTTCGAGGACATGATTATTTCTTCAGCATTTCAGTTTATCAGTACAATTTTCAATAGTTAGAGTTAGTTAGGGGCTTATCCCATCAACTCCATGTTCAGACAGTAGAGGTTTTCAAACTAGAGTATTTCAGACAGATATTCAATTTTTGTATTGATATAGCATATTTAATATTTATTTATAGTATTGAACCTTATGGCTAGTTTCTGCCTAATTTTCATATATTTATAGTATTATTATTTAGTTATTGCAGCAAGTACCAGTCACGGGTTAGCTTGTAGTCCTTCGGGATTATGAGCACCGTATAGCATCCAGGGTAAAGACTCAAGGAGTTACAAACTTGGTATCAGATCCAAGTTCAATAGAGTCCTAGGAAGTCTAAAAGTCGCATCTAGTAGAGTCTTGTGCATGGGTGTGTAGTGTGCCATACTTATGGACAGGAGGCTACGAAATGTTTTAGGAAAAGTTTCCCTTCTTTTAGTAATAATGTCGTACGAGTGAGCACAAGCTCAAGTTAAACTCTCTTTTTAATCCAAGTTTATCTTCTGTTTATAGAATATGCCTCTACAGAGGACTCAGAGAAGAGGAACGAGAGACCAGCCAGCCACTTAGCCTATCTAGTCAGATCCTCTGGATGAACATGTCTTCCACACTGAATTTAGAGCAACTTTCACCACCCTAGCTCATTCTGTGGCAGCCCAGAATGAATGCCTAACTGCCATTCTAGCCAACCCAGTGGCTAATACTGCTGCAGCTAGGACTCAATACTTCACCCGAACAAACCCTCAATCTTTTATAAGGTTTAAGTTAGATGAGGACCTACCAAAATACCTTGATCAGGTACAGAAAGTCACAGATATTATGGAGGTGATAGCTAGTGAGAGTGTTGATTTAGCTGCATATCAGTTCTAGGATGTGGCTCACTCATGGTTTAAATAGTGGGAAGCAGAAAGGGCTGCAGATGTAGGGCCCTTAAAATGGGAAAAGTTTGCCACTGCTTTTCTGGATAAGTTCTTCCCACTGGAGTTGAGGGAAGCGAAGGTTCTAGAATTTATTAATCTGAAACAAGTGGACATAATATTGAAAGAGTATTCTCTCAGGTTTACTCAATTATCTAGTACGCTCCTCATGTGGTGACAGATAGCAAATCCAGGATGAGTAAGTTTGTGTCTGGGTTATCTAACAGTATGGTCAAGGAGTGTAGGATCACAACGCTGATTAAGGAGATGGACATATCGAGGCTCATGGTCCATGCTTAACAGATGGAGGAGGCTAAACATAGGGAGAAGCATAGAGAGAGCAAGAGAGAGAATAAGTAGTTTCAACTTAGCTCAGCCTAAGTCAGAGGGTGGTAATCGTTCTAAGTTTTGCCTAAAATCTTCATTTCTAGCTCCATCCTCAGTTAGTGCTCTAGTGCTAAAATTTAGAGATGGCAATAGAGATAGCGCGCCAAGCCCTAAACCTCAGGGTAGTGTCAGCAATGCCCGAACCAATTCTCTTTATCAAAAATATGGCAGAAACTACCAGGGTATTTGTAGAGCTGGCAGTGATGTGTGTTTTGAGTGTGGCAAGACAGTTCATAAAGTTAGAGATTGTCCCCAGTTAGATTCCCAGGGTCAGCATAACCGTCCCCCAGCTCAGTTTGGTCACCCAAATCAGCAGGGTGACACTTCCAGTGCCACCAGTGGGCAACGCCCAAATAGACTCTATGCACTACCATCCCAACAGGATTAGGAGAGTTCTCCTAATGTGGTCACTGGCACATTACAAGTTTACTATTTACATGTTTATGATTTGCTAGATCCAAGAGCTTCCTTGTCTTTGTAACTCCTTATATAGTTGTTGACTTCAAAGTTAGTCCCTAAATTCTACCAGAGCCCTTCTCAGTCTCTACCCCAGTTGGTAAATATATTGTAGCCCAACGAGTATACAGGAACTATCCGGTTATGGTATCTCAGAAAATCACTTCAGCAGACTTAGTCAAATTAGAGATGACTAATTTTGATGTCATTCTCGGCATGAATTGGCTTCATTCTTGCTATACCTCAGTCGATTGCAGAAATAAAATTATCCAGTTTTAATTTCAAAATGAGCTCGTGCTAGTGTGGAGGGGTAGTACTTCAATATTTAGGGGTCAGCTTATTTCCTATGTAAGGGTAAGAAAAATAATATCTAAAGGATGTGTCTATCATCTTGTTAAAGTCAAAGACTCTAGTTCAGAAACTCCTAGTCTTGAGTCAGTTCCAGAAATATGTGAATTCCCAGATGTATTTCCCAAAGATCTTCACGGATTTTATCCCGAAAGAGAAATTGACTTTGAAATCAACTTTTTCCCAGATACTCAACCCATATCTATTCCACCATATAGAATGGCACCTACAAAACTCAAAGAATTAAAAGAACGGTTGAAGGATCTCCTAAATAAGGGGTTCATCAGACCCAATGTGTCCCCGTGGGGTGCACCAGTTCTATTCGTGCATGAGAAAATTAGTTCTCTCAGAATGAGCATTAACTACCGTTAATTAAATAAAGTCACAGTCAAGAACAAGTATCCACGTCCCTGAATCGATGACTTATTTGACCAACTTCAGGGTGCCAGTTACTTTTCTAAGATAGACCTTAAATCAGGCTATCATCATCTTAGGGTCAGAGAATGTGACATCCCAAAAATAACTTTCAAAACTTGGTATGGTCACTTCGAATTAGTAGTCATGTCCTTTGGTCTTACCAATACCCCAGCAAATTTTATGGACTTGATGAACCATGTGTTCAAGTAGTACTTGAACATATTTGTTATAGTCTTCATAGATGACATCTTTTTCTACTCCCGCAATGAACATGATCATGCAAACCATCTCAGAATTGTATAGCAGTCCCTCAGAAGCCATCAGTTATTTGCCAAATTCAGTAAGTGCAAATTTTGGCTAAGGTCAGTAGCATTACTTAGCCATATCATTTTCGGTGATGACATTAGAGTTGATCCCCAAAATATTAAGGCATTGAGAAACTGGCCCAGAACTATCTCTCCATCAGATATCAAGAGTTTCTTGGGTTTGGCCGGCTATTACCGACGGTTTGTTGAGGGATTTTTATCTATTTCATCCCCCATGTCCAAATTAACTCAAAATAAAGTTAAATTGTAGTGGTCAATTTCTTGTAAGAAGAGTTTTCAGGAGTTGAAGACTCGACTCACTACAGCCCCAATTTTGACTCTACTAGATAATTCAGATGGCTTTATTATGTATTATAATTCCTACAGGGTTGGTTTGGGGTGTGTTTTAATGTAGAGAGATAAGGTCATAGCCTTTCCTCTAGAGAGCTTAAACCCCATGAGAAGATTTATCCTACTCATGATCTTGAATTAGCAGTTGTATTGTTTGCCTTGAAGATTTAGAGGCACTATTTGTATGGATTTCATGTTGATGTGTTTACAAACCATAAAAGCCTGCAGTATGTATTCTCTCAGAAAGACCTAAACCTCCATCAGAGAAGGTGGTTGGAGTTATTGAAAGACTATAACATAAGTGTTCTGTATTATCCGAGCAAGGCCAATGTAGTTGCTGATGCTCTCAATAGGATGTCCGTGGGTAGTGTTTTTCACATTGATGATGATAAGAAGAAGTTAGTTTAGGAAGTCCATCAGTTTGCTAGACTAGGTGTCCTCTTAGTCAATTTAGCAGAAGGTAGTGTATGGGTGCAGAGTAGTTCAAAACCATATCTGGTTTTAGAAGTAAAGGAAAATCAAGATAGAGATCTCAGCCTAGTTAAGTTGAAACAATCAGTCAAAGATAAGAAGGTAGAGGTTTTTTCCTAAGAGGGAATGGTGTGTTACATTGTCAGGGTCAACTATGTGTGCCAGGTATAGATGACATGAGACAGTGGATTCTTCCAAAAGTGCATAGTGTGCATTACTCTTTATATCCAAGGGCCACTAAGATGTACCGTGATCTGCGGGAGATCTACTAGTGAAGAGTAATAAAGAGAGACATTGTAGAGTTTATGGATAAATGTTCAACATGTCAGCAGATTAAGATTGAGCATCAGAAGCCTAGTGGGTCCATACAAGAGTTCAATATTCCCACATAGATATAGAAATAAGTGAACATGGACTTTATGATAGGTTTGCCTCATACTCGTCATTGTCATGATTCAGTTTGGGTCATTGTAGATAAAATAACCAAATCAACTTATTTTCTACAAGTCCATCCTCTTATTTAGCCGAGGATTATGCCAAACTCTATGTCAGGGAGTTGGTCAGATTGGACAGAGTCCCATTATCCATTATTTCAAATAGAGGTACCCAGTTTACCTTCCATTTCTGGAAAACCTTCAGAAAGGGTCTTGATACTCAAGTCCACCTCAGTAGAGCCTTTCACCCTAAGACAGATGGTCAAGCCAAAAGGACCGTTCATACTTTAGAGGATATGCTACGAGTGTGTACATTAGACTTTAAAGGTAGTTGGGATGACTACTTGCCGTTGATTGAGTTCGCATACAACAAAAGCTATCATTCCAGTATTTGGATGGCTCCATTTGAGGTGCTTTATAGGCGGAGGTGTAGATCTCCCATTAGTTGGTTTGAAGTGAGTGAGGCCACAGTGGTAGGGCCTGACTTTGTATTTGATGACTTAGAGAAAGTTCAGTTAATCAGGAAAAGGCCTAAGACATCTCAGAGCTGACAAAAATTATATGTAGATATACGAAGAAAGGATCTTGAGTTTGAGATTAGTGACTATATGTATTTAAAGATCTCTCCTATGAAAGGAGTGAAGAGGTTTGGCAAGAAGGGGAAGATCAGTCCCTGATATGTCGATCCATACTGAATTCTCAGCTATTTCAGAAAAGGTAGCTTATGATCTTAAGTTGCCTTCAGATCTAGCTTCAGTCCATCCAGTGTTTCATGTCTTCTTGCTTAAGAAATATATAGGTGACCCAGCAATTGTATTCCCTGGAGGGAGTATAGACATTCAGAATAGGCTCTCTTATAAGGACATCCCAGTTAAAATCCTTGATTATTAGATTTGCAGACTGAGGAACAAAGAAGGCCCTCTAGTCAAAGTTCTTTGGCAGAATCAGTTCGTTGAAGGAGCTACTTGGGAAGAAGAAGCAGATATGTGGACCAAGTATCCTCACCTCTTCTTCTTAAATTCAGAATCAGTCTAAGGTAACAGTTTTTCCTTGAACTTACTCAGTTTCATGCTCAGATTCCTTTATAGACTTGGTAGCAGTACCATTGCATTTTTTTCAATTATGTAGTCATGCATCAGATATGCATTTTCAGCATGAGAAACTCAGTTTATTAGCAATTCTAGTCATGCATTTATGAATCATGCTCAGCCATGTACTCATTCATCAGATATGCATGAGTCGTATGAAATTTAATCATATCAATAGTGTCAGTAATGAAATCATGTTACAGTTATGCATGTCCAGTAAGTAAGTTCATTCTTCTAGTATTCCCAGCCTCGTCGGTCTCATTCAAGGATGAATATTCCCAAGGGAGAGATATTGTAAGACCCCGCAAAATCCTAAGCTTAATTCCGCCCTTTAAAGTTGTTAAAGGGTCCTAGACTTAGAAAATTTTAGCTAAGTGTTTATACTTAGAGTTGTTTTAGCCTTCGTAAGTTGACAATCTTATTTTGTGATCTTTATGACCATTAAATGTCGATATTTAAGTTAATTCATGATCAAGAATGTCAGTAGGTGTTCTTGGATGATTTTTACATTTTTTAGACCTCGTTTGAACCACGTTTGAGAATCCAAAATAGTGTATCGACGCAAACTCGACGCACCGCATCGTCCATCTCATCAATCAATATTTTTCTTGGATCCCAGTGGCAAATTTCAGTGAACTGATGCGGACTCAATGTGGCGCATCGGTCATTATGTCGATCTCATTGATGCAGCGCGTCAACCTATGCATCAATAGTTCAGTTTTCAGTCATTAAAAAGCCGCATCCTTAGGGGTATTTGGGTCTTTTTCCACGTTCTTCAGCCCCTAAAAACATAAAATTTAGCCATCAATTAGCATAATACACTCATTCTTTCTAAAACCACTTAAGAACATAAACCTTAGGAGATCAAATTTCAAATTCAAGACTCAGGATTTCACTATCATTCCTCAAGAATTTAACAACCAAGGTATGTCAAATGTTCATCCAAAGGTTTCCTTTCACCCTTGGAGTTCAAGAAGCCTTTTTAAAATCCAAGTAAATGGATTTGATGAATTTCATGATTTAATGTGATTGTGTTCATGACTAGCATGTTAATGGGGTTCCTAATCCATGATTCGTTGCAAGATTTATCTGAAATTATTCAATTTGTGTGTAGTATCATGTGAAATCATGTTAAAGCCCTCAAATTATGAATGTGGTATTTGAAAGTGTGTTGCTCACATGTTATATAGTATTATGTGCATATATTATGCCCTCCAAGTGTTTGATGAATTATTCAAGTGAGTTGAATAGTCAAATCATATCATGTTAGCATGTATATAGGTTCATGTCATGCAAGTGTTTGCTAAAATATCCCAATGAATGAATGGTGACCAAGTAATTAGTTATAATGTTTCAAGATTGCTATGTCTTATTACTTATGTGTAATACCTCGTATTTTCGTGCTAGAATTCTTACTATCGTTCCTGCGCGTCTAAGCTCTAATCCAAGTGATTCTCACGTGACTACAGGTTGCATGATCATTATCCTAGTCTATGGAGTAGTTTAGAGGTGAAAAATGTTTATAGCAATGACATAGAATAAGGTTGAGCTAACATCAATTGCTTCATCCAAAGTTTGACATTCGATTCTATAAGGATCAACTTCAAATGTGAATATCTCTTAATATACATGGAATTTTTCATCCCAAGACCTATCAAATTATAGATAATTGGATTATCTTTCCATAGATAGCAATTTCGCAAAAATTCAATACTCGAGCGAAGAGTTATGCCCATTTTCGTGAGAGGCAGTAAGGGTGTGCGATGGGCAATGCACCGCTCAATCAAATGTGTGCGATTGGGAGTGCGAGGGACACTTAAATGTCTGCCATAAGGTGTGAGACGTACACCTTAAGGTCTGGCATGGGTTGTGCGCCGCATACCTCACTTCCAAGTGCCAAAAACACCCCTATATATGTCTATAACACGGGATTAAACTCCCATAACACCAAAATAAGTTTACTCTCTCTCAAAATCACCAAGAACATTCATTAGAGTTTCAACCTAAAAATTCAAATATCTTAAGACAACCATGAGTTTTCAATAATTCTTCAAGGTTCGAAATCCCCATTCCGAGGGCTACAAGAAGCACCTATTATTTTCACGAATAGAGTCTCAAGGTTAAGAGTTCATCCAAAGTTTCAATTTCAAGGTATGTGGGGTTTTTCAACAAGACACCCTTTTGTTCTTGTGCCCAAATTGATTTTTCTTTTATGATATACATGACTTTACATGTTTTGATATGAATTTGAAGCATGAATTTATACCCTATATGGTTTTACAAGAGATTATGATACTCTCTATGTTTTGAAAGTTGAATTGAATGAGAATGATGATATTTTTGTACATAAAACTGAATTTTCCAGATTTTAAAGTAAGTTATATATATTTATGATGAAAAGCATGAATCTTGAGAAAATTTAATATGATTTTGATGTATGAGACCTTGAGTCCTAATTGGAATTGTACTTTGAGAAATTATGTGCTATAAGCACAATGAGATTTGAATCCCAAAGCTAATTTTCTTTACCAAGATGTATGATTATAAAGCTGAAATTTTAAGTTTTAAGTGATTATTTTTGTGCTTATGTCATAAAGTATGAAACTTTGGAAGGTTTTATGGTGATATTGATGTATGGGTTTTTGGAACCCTATTTGAGATTATTATTTTGAGAAAATCATTTGTTATAAATATCTTGAGTTTAAATAATTTGAGATGATAAAGAAGCTTTGACCTTTTGGTCGTAAAAAAGGTTGTTTTTGAAACCGAAATGAGAAAAGAAATCCAATTTTATTAATTTATTATGAAAGGGGTAGCATGATGGCTCCCGTTGTGAATTTTTGAAATATTTATTAGTGGATTTTCTTTTGAAAAGATCTCAGCTAAGTCCGGGAGGAGTCTTTAGCATCGAGCGGAAGGTATAAGAAGATTGGTACTTCCCTAGAACTACGTGCCCCCATAGGTTGTGAGCCTGAGGCTGATTTATATATAGTGATCACTAGTGAATAAAAGATTAAGGTCCTACTCCGATGGCAAGGGTAGAACAGCTCTCCCCAACATAGGTTGGATGTTGGACTCCATGTAGCTCACATGGTTTATGTCGGGAATGAGAGTCTCCCAATGTGTGTGTGTGTATTCTCCTATCTAATATGAAAAATCTTATTCTTCTATCTGAGATGAAAACATATTTGTTTGAAAGACTAAGTTTGAGAAAGTCATTGTTTTTGAAAGATTTAATGAACATATATTCCAAAGAGAATTGTTATGAGATTTGATTGCTTGATGATTTGGAATCGAGATGGAAGTGAATTGAGATTTATTATGATGACTCATATGTTTCACCCGATATATTTTACTCTCTTATGATTATGACGATTTTAATTCGAGCTAAGTGAGTTATTTATATCAGCATGCATAATTTTATAAACTATGACAATATTAAGATATTATTTTATATATGCATTGCACCCCCATATGCTCGGAACGTTTCCATGGTACTGACCCATATATTCGTATGTGGGCTAAATTTTCTCAGAATGTAGGTACAAGGTATATGTACATCTTCAGATCCAGTCAGTTCACGGCATCCAGTCAGCAGGTGATGAGTCCTTTTGATTCAAGGGCTTGAGTTAGTTATACAGTTCTAGAAGTGTTGTATTTTCTTTATCCAGCCTTATTAAGGTTGGATAGTCAGGAGTCATGATCCAGCTACCTATAGTCAGTACTAGTAGAGGCTTCATAGACAGTCAGTAGAAGTTGATGTATTCCATTTCTATTTTGGTTGTAAAAGCAGAGTTGTAATCTTATAAATTTAGTATTGTATCTATCATATTCAGAAAAGAGTTATTTTCCACAGATTTGTATAGATTTATACTTTTTGTTCAGTTGCTTATGAGTTATGCCAGTAGAAGGGTTAGCTTGGGATCACTTGTGATCCTAAGCACCATGTGACATCTTGGGACCCAATTTTGGGACGTTGCAAACTTGGTATTAGAGCACAGAGTTCAAGTGTCCAAGGGTGTCTATAAAGCCGTGTCTAGTAGAGTCTTACAAAATGGTACTGAGACGTCTGTACTTTTCTTCGAGAGGCTACAGGGCATTTTGGCAATGCTTCCCTTCTTTCAAGTCTAGGACCGTGCCATGAAAAGGTTCTCCAAGAAACTTATATAAATTCTTATCTTACTCTATTCTGGACAACTCTGCCTCATTTCCAAGGTATCAAAAATAGTTGAGCGTCATTCTCCATAGATAAGTTATGGGACTATAAGAGAGCTAGAAAGTATCATGTCAGTACTTTTGAGTCCCAAATATTGAAATGTTTTATCATTTCTGTGGATATTGTGCACAAAGCCTGAGTCAGATTTGCTTTTGAATTTCTCCTCATAATCCATAATGATAATCTATACTTCTCTATCTATGTTCTTGAAGTAACATATTCGGCAAGTTCCAGTTCTTTCCCATATAATGCTTTTATAATTGTTAGCAGAAATTTCAGAAGTTGCATAAAGCGGCTTGAGAGGAGCCTTCTAGTATGTTATAAGTCCTTCAAATTTAAATTATGCCCTCGTTCTTATGAGTTATTTAATTAAGACAGAGTAAGGTGTATTCTTAGATCATTGAATGTTGTGTGTCAAGTTTCTATCTCTTGTATTATGTAATCTTGTTGTCATTATGTTTGTGAAAAATCAAAGTCTAGTGAAGCCGTGTGAGGCCTATTTCGATTCACTCGCATAGTTTCTTTGTTATTCATATAATTTTCTTAATCAAAATGTAAAACCAAATTCTAGTGAAGCCATGTGAGGCCTATTTCGATTCACTAGCAACTTGTTGTTTATCTTGTTGTTCTGGTGTTAGTTGAAAGTGTGGGTTTCTGTGTAGTGACATAAGTAGTAACGTTTATTTGAAAGTCTTGTGTTAGTTGAACTTGTGGGTTTAGAAGTGTAGTGACAAGAATGGTGGTAAGGGTGATTCATTGAATATGTATAGCTGAATTTTTGCTTATGATTGAATTAGTAATGAAGTGATATACCCTTGTTTGTTAGTTTAGTGAAGTTGGAGAAAGAGATTATTAGTTAAGGTGGATTGTTGTTTGCTTGAAGTATGAAAAGAGTTATTGATGGTATTTGTTGTGCTAGGAAAGTATAGGTTTTGATAGAAGTAGTTAGTGGTTGAGTATTGTTAATTTAGGCTTTCCTGAGATTGCAAGAGGAAGTTTAGTTGAAATTTATAGAGCTATGAAAGTAATTTAGGTGTGAAGATGGATAAAT